>NC_136961.1:11526285-11588785 GCF_032717465.1 Coenobita brevimanus
CGAAAGGAAAAATTCCCTGTTTAGCTTGAGCACCATATTTACTCATATCGCATAAAATCATGTGTATGTAGCCGGAATGAAGCCCCTTATCTATGGCCTGGCAAACTCCCTGTAAAGAGTACCCGGTACTATTTTCTATCGACAGACTGAGTTAAGCGGTGAGACTCATCTTTCGTGTAAGGAAATCCACCCCGCCTCTGTGTGTGTGTGTGTGTGTGTGTGTGTGTGTGTGTGTGTGTGTGTGTGTGTGTGTGTGTGTGTGTGTGTGTGTGTGTGTGTGTGTGTGTGTGTGTGTGTGTGTGTGTGTGTTGAATTGAGAGTCATCTGACTTGTGGAGCATGATATGCGGATTGGTAGGTTGGTAACTGGGTGGGTGGATTGGTTAGTGTAGGCTGGTTGTTTCACAGGCGGACTAGGTGGAGTGAGTGGGCGAGAGGGAGGGAAAGGGTTGTTGGGCTGGTTAAGTGGGGTGGAGCGGGGTTCGTGCATTGTTTAAGTGAGGTGGGTGGGGGGGCTACCTGTAGGACAAGGCAAGAGACGGGTTTGTGTCGTCCTGCTTTTGAGACATACTGTATTGAGGAAGGTTGTGGATATGTGCGTTGATGGGTGGGTGTGTAGGTGGATGGACGGATTATGGGAAAACAGGCCACTGGGATTAGGTGAATTGAGTTAATGTCCGAGTTGGGAAAATCGGTCCACAGGGGATATTATTCTGGAATCATGCTAAAGTAGGTATATATATCCAGTGAGTTACAACAGGTCCATCGAGCAATACGTCTGTTGGTTAGGAGGTCTGTGTTTCAACTGCACGCATCAGTGGGTGATATAACCACGTCGGATAACAGGTTTAAGGGGAAAAATAGGTTCATTGTGACAAATGCATCCATGGGTATACGACCATGTAGGAAACCTGCATTCATAGAGAGATTCAAGGTCTACGGAAAAATTGGTCCATGGGGAGAAAATACATCAATGGGGAAAATTAGGTCGGGGGAAAATAGGTTACGTAGGGAAGTAGGCGTCTTTGAAAAAAAAAAAAAAAAGTCTTAGGAAAATAGGTCCATGGGGGATTGTGCTCCGAGTGGTGAAAATGTCCATTGATAAAAATATTCATGGGGTGAAAATAGGTCCATAGGGGCATACACGTACTGTAAACATACATGGAAATATTTAAAATAACTGGGATCTAAAACATCCAACTTTTAACAGCGACCGTTGCCTGGAATTAGGCTTACCACTGCACACCTTGCACCAAACAATCATTAGCCAGACCCTATTACCACTTCGTCATCCAGTTATTATATTTCATAATTTACCTTCATTTAGCCATTTAAGCATAGAAAGTCAACCGAAACGAAAGGAAAAATCCTTGTTTAACTGTGTTGAGCACCTCATTTCTCCACCTCATTTATCTAAAATTCACGGGCATCCACTACTTTCTCTCTCTCTCTCTCTCTCTCTCTCTCCTGTTAACAAATGAATGCTTCGAACTTGTTCACTCTATGTTCGCTGGTTCAGACCTACAGGAAGTCGTGGAGTGGAACCAAATATACATATTTATCACTTGCTTGGCTCTATACGAGAAACAAGTTATTAAATAATCAGTATGATATATTCGTGTTATCAGAGTCAAACCTTCGAAGTAAATATTACTATTGCTTTATCCATTAGTACAAGCCCAAAGCTGAAGGAATATTTTTGGACAGAAATGCATCGAAGGCAACTTCTGTGCTCGTGAATGCGACGCTGCCACATACACAGGATGGCTAGACGAGGGTGGTTAAGAACTCCTGTCCGCAATAGTACAATGTAGATGTTTTTTCATTGCTTTTGTTGGAATGTCCTGAAGTGGAATATTGTCGTGGACGGGTTGATAATGTCTGCGTGGTGACTGTTTTATGTGCCTGGGTTTGTTGCGTATCTCTGTCATGTTTTGACAGAGGTGCTGTTTTTTGGCACAGGCTGCTACATAGAACTTTGTGCTCATATCACGATAGTCTTTGACAGAGGGGACTTTACTCGTAGATGTCGTTTTGGTGCAGCCAATGATGTGGTGATGAGTTAGGCATTGTTCTGTGTGATATGCCAGAGATTTTAGTGTGTTTGATAGGATGGGAGCCCATGGTGGGAAAATATATAACAACATTGATCTCATCTATTGTCTATAGAGCAAGAACAGTGATTCTTTTTATTATCGAAAGTATGGTCCATAGTTGTCCTAAGTGTTCTAAGTCTAGGGATGCACCGCCTCTTGATGTTTTGCACATTGCCCTTAAAGGTAAGTCTGGTGTCATATATTACTCCAAGGATTTTAGTGGAAAGTGTGTGGGACACAAGTACATTCGTAGGTGTCATGAGACCTGAGTACCTGTGTTCACGTCTACTACCGGTAATGTGTGGTGGTGGATTTGGCTTAGACAATTGTCAGCCTGTTATCCTCGACCCAAGTCTGCAGTGTGCAGGCTGTATGCAGTGTGGTGTGTAGCTGTTATGTCGCCTGCATATGAGGGAATGTTTGTGGGTCATTGAGGTGCGAAAATATCATGCATGAATAGGTTAAAGAGTGTGGGCAGAGAGGAGAGCCCTGTAGAACATCGTTAGGAAATTTC
Source organism: Coenobita brevimanus (assembly GCF_032717465.1). Taxonomy (NCBI): domain Eukaryota; kingdom Metazoa; phylum Arthropoda; class Malacostraca; order Decapoda; family Coenobitidae; genus Coenobita; species Coenobita brevimanus. Next base: position 11,528,895 of record NC_136961.1, read on the forward strand.
ATGTTCTTTGATGACTTAACCTGGAATGTAAAAGGTGTATCTCTGCTAGATAAAAAATTGGGAAGCCAGCATTAGGTTTTGTTTCCAATGTTTTTGTTCCATATCTTGTTAAATAAGTTGTGCTGGGGAATGGCACTGAGGGCCTCGTTAATATCTTTTGTTGTCATAAGTGTGCACTGTGCGGATGCCGCAACGTTTGTGCCACTAGACGCTTGTGGTGTGAGATTAGTCAGTATTTTTTTTTTTTTTTTAAATATGTTGCTTTAAATTTGTGTTGTGAAGGAGCAAGGGGGACATGTTGTGAGACTTCGTTTTGAATGAGGCGTTCAGTTGTTTTGTTTGGTGTGCTTAGTAGTGATATCGGGCTGTATCAAGAGAGGTGTCTTGGTTACTTGTTTTTTTTTTTTTTATGCGAGGAAGAAGGAACCAAGGGCTGAGCCTGCAAAACAGTTCCTTGCAAGAAAAAACAAAAACAATACAAAAGAGAGCCAAATTCAAGATACGTTCATTTCGAGATGCCTGGACACACTGCGTTTGAAAGACTGAAAATCATAGGAAGTAGGAAATACAGACAGAAGGAGAAGTTCCAGAGTTGACCTGTTGCATAAATGAAGGACTGGGACTAACGGTTAACTCTTGCATTAGACAGTTGGACAGAAAAGGAATGCTAGTTTGTTGCTAGACGGGTGCTACGCACCCGGCGTAAACATGGGGGGATGCAAGCATACAGTTCAGAGGAGCAGTGACCATTGAAGTAGCGATAGAAAAGAGATAAAGAGGCAACAGTGCGGTGAAGAGACAAAGGTTGAAGGGAGCCAGTAAGAGGAGAGTTGATGATACGAAAAGCCTTTGACTCCACCCTATAAAGAAGAGCTGTAAGTGGGGAGCCTCCCCACACATGTGAGTTGTATTCTAAACAGGGGCGAATAAAACCCGTGTATAAAGTCAACAACTGTGCCGGGGTAAAGAAGGCACGGAGCCGGCTTAGCACACCTAATCTTTTGGGTGCAGATTTTACAAGAGATGCAACATGATCTTTCCAAGATAAGTCCCGAGTGAATAAAATCCCAAGTATGTTCAAGGATGATGCAGGATTGAGCCAGATATTATTAAACATTAGTGGATACTCCTGTGGAAGATTTTGACGGGTTGACAGGTGTAAGAACTGAGTCTTTGATGCATTAAAAACAAGAATATTTTTAACCCAGTCAGACCTATGAGCCAAGTCAAACATTAGGTCTGTTGAAGTAAATGCTGAGATGGACATTACGGACACCGAATGGAAAGGTGAAGAGTGGATAGCGTTGGATGTACAGCTTAGAAGATCACTGATGAATAAAAGGAGAGTTGGTGACAGGACAGAGCCCTGAGGAACACCACTGTTGATAGTTCTAGGAGAAGAACGATACCCATCTACAACAGTACCGGTAGCTATAGAACGACCAGAACAGAAGCTATAGATGAAGGCACAGATACAAGGATAGAAACCGTAAGAGGGCAGTTTGGAAAATAAAGATTTATGCCAGACTCGATCGAAAGCCTTTGAGATGTCAAGTGCAATGGCAAAGCTTTCGCAAAAGTCGCGAAAGGAGGATGATCAGGAGTATGAAAGGTAGGTGAGTAGATCGCCAGTGAGTCGCCGACGCAACCCATACAGAAAGAAGGTTGTGATAGGAAAGATGCTTTAAAATTTTTCTGTTAAGAAAAGACTCGAAAACTTTTGAGACACAGGATGTTATAGCGACTGGATGATAGTTAGAAGGTTGGGAATGGTAACTTTTCTTTGGGACTGGCTGAATGGGAGCAAACTTCCACCAAGAAGGAAAGGTACAAATTGAAAGACAAAGCCGAAAGAGTTTACCAACAGTAGGCGGGGTGTAAGCACAGAAGTACAGTTCTTGGGGACAAGATATGGGACTCCATCAGGCGCATATGCCTTGTTAGTAATGAGGCCAGTGACGGCAGAAAATACATCAGCTAAAGAAATTTTAATGTCACCCATGAGGAAGTCTGAGGGAGGAAGTGATGGAGGAACAGCATCGGAATCGTCTAAGGCGGAACTGGGGGAGAAAGTCTGAGCAGAGATCAGCTTTATCAGTAGAAGAAATAGTTACAGAGCCATCAGAGTAGAAAAGAGGAGGGAAGGATGATGCGGTAGAGTTGTTAGAAAGGTTTTTGGCAAGGTGCTAGAAGGAGCGGGAGGAATTCGAGTTGGGAAGTTGGGAGCATTTAGTACAGATGAAATTATTTTTAGCAGAGCGAAGAACAGACTTAGCATGATTCCGGGAGAAACATAAAAAAGATGTAATTCAGGGGGTTGGCTCCGGTACCTTTTATAGCCCCTCTCCTTGTTGCGGACAGCATTAGAACACTCGTGATTAAATCAAGGCTTTCTTGCATTAGTCAAAGGATATGAGAGAGGAATGTATGCTTCCATGCCCGAGAGAATAACCTCCGTAATGAGCAAGGCACACTCAGATGGCACCCGGCCATGGAAGCAATAATTAGTTATCATTCCAGGGAAAATCAAAGAAGTACTGCCTGAGGGCCTCTCAATCCACGACTCCAAACTGCCACAGACGACGTTTCTTTGGAGGGTCCACAGGCCGTACCGGAGCTATATGACAGGTTAAGGTAATAAGGTTATGATCATAGGAGCCCAACGGAGACAAAAGATTAACAGTGTAAGCAGAAGGATTAGTTGTAAGGAAGAGGTCGGAGCTCTCTCCAAGGCAGTCGGGGATATGGGTAGAGTGCTGTACAAGCTGCTCTAGGTCATTAAGGTTAGAAAAGATGTAGGCTTGTTCACCAGGTAGATCAGTGAAAGGAGAGGAGAATCAAAGGTGGTGGTGAACATTGAAATCTCCTCGAATGGAGATTTCAGAGAAAGGAGCAATGGAGAGAATGTGTTCCATCGTAGAAGTAAGACAGACAAAGCATTTTCCATTGTCAGTAGAATTAGGAGATAAGTAAACAGTGCAGATATATTTAGTCAGAGAATGACAGGAAAGCAGAAGCCAGAGAGTAGAGATTTCAGAGGAATTAAGTTCAGGAACACGAGAGCAAGATAGGTCATTGTGTACATGTACGCAACATCCACATTTGGCTTTGAAATGAGTATGGAGAAAGTAGAAGGATACAGAAAAGGGTTTGCTGTCAGTTGCCTCAGACAGCTGAGTCTCAGTAAGGAAAAGAAGGTGAGGTTTAGAGGAGGAGAGGTGGTGTTCGACAGACAGAAAGTTAGAGGAAAGGCCGCGAATGTTGCAGAAATGAAAAAGAAGGGAGTCAGACAGTGGATTCAGGCAACTCAAAGAGTCGTCACCGGGAGAGGGGCGGATGGTGGGGGCATCTATGGTCCTCTCTGAGGCCTGATTTGTTGCAGCCATGTTTCTCTTTTAATTTGGAAAGGAAGTGTAGTGTGTACTATGCATGTACTTTGGTGTTGACAGTTAGAGAAACATGCATTAGAGAGCATGCTGGCCTACTCTCTGTGTTACTGAAACACTGAAAAAGTTCAGCAAAAGGGGAATGATTAGGAACTAGTCCTGAGGGTTGATGGAACGGGAGCTCCAGCTCTCCCTGTCATCAGCTTTCCATTCACCTTGGGAGTACTGCCCTGCTCGACTGGTGCTACAGTAAATGTGTATATACATATATATATATATATATATATATATATATATATATATATATATATATATATATATATATATATATATATATATATATATATATATATGTATATATATATATGTATATGTATATATATTGTTACGGAACAGAGAAAGATAATGTACACTTTAAGTGAGAATGCTAAGAGTCACTACTGTCCCGTAAAGTTCCAGGTTCAAAACAAAAGAGTTAGGTAAAATTACAAGTTAAAGTTTAATGTACAAACTAACAACAAAACATTCAGAACTCATAAGGATAATGTAATGGCAAATAAACAGGTTAAATATATGGTTAACTGCAATAGCCTCTATTAACACGAAATTAGCAAGAGTAAATTTATCTAAGTCAGCCCTGATAAAATGAGATACCAGATAATACTCAGTGAATGCCAGATAAATTATTACAGATACAAACTATTATAAAAAATGACTGACATTAAACCCAACATTAATCAAAAACCTCACAAGGCCTAAGAATTAACCTTATGCTACACAGTACAAGAAAAAATACAACAGTTATACTCAAATTACACACAGCTGCTAGATGTTTGGAGATTTCTTGAGCACTCACAATAATAATATCTGTACAGGGGAGGACAGAGATGTGAACAAAATGAGGAGCAGATCTAAGTGGCAATGATGCAGAGACTGAGCTCATTATATAGGGGCCAGCAGAGCTTGATACAACTTGTAAGAAGGACGCGCAAATGAAGCCATGGGGACAAAGAGTTGACAATCCCGCTCTGAATAACAGAGAGAACGACTTACTCAACTATAACGGTAGAAGGGGGGGACTGAGGCAGAACACGCTCGTGATCAAACATGCAGCAACTGTGCGTTAAAATTACACAAAGGATGATGAAATCATAGGCTATGTAACACCTCCCCACAAAGAAAAAGAAATTTACAAAGGAAATTTCTTATTACTCTAAAACAATCTGTCTAAAGTCTAGATAAGCAATCTGCAATAACATTTTCTTTCCCCTTGACATGTTGTATGTCTAATGAATACTCCTGAAGAAGTAGACTCCATCTTGTCAATCTCTGATTTTTATCTTTAAACTTACTAAGGAATTTCAGTGGGTTATGATCGGTATAAATGACTATGGGGTCAAAACCAGAACACAAATAAAATGAAAAATGCTGTAAACCCAAAATCAAGGCCAAAGGTCTTTCTCAATAGTTGAGTAGTTCTTTTGAGGTGGAGTGAACTTCTTACTGTAATAAGATACAGGATGTTCAATACCCTGATCATCCTCTTGCAGCAAAACAGCCCCAGCTCCTGTATCACTTGCATCAACAGCCATCTTAAAAGGCTTAGCAAAATTTGGAGTAGCGAGCACTGGCTGACTTAATAGAATAGCTTTAAGTTTGTTGAAAGAGGATTCACAGTTATCGGTCCAGACAAATTTAACTCCCTTTTTCAGTAGGTCTGTATGTGGTGATACAAGAATTGAAAAGTTAAGAACAAATCTCCTGTAATAACCTACCATTCCCAAAAATCTTTGTAGCTCCTTCCTACTTTTAGGTCTGGGAAGATCACTTATAACCTGAACCTTAGCTCCTGGTGGTGCAACATGTCCATCACCAATTACATACCCAAGGTACTGAACTTTAGCTTGACCAAACTCACACTTTGATAAATTAGCTACAAGATTAGCATGAACCAAACGCTCAAGAAATTTACTGACATGGCATAGGTGATCTTTCCAGTTGTCACTGAAGATTAATACATCATCAATATAAACAACACACCCTGCCAAACCCTCTGTTACAACATTCATGAGCTTCTGAAATGTGGCTGGTGCATTCTTCATACCATATGGCATTACTGAACATGCAAAAGTCTTTCCTAGTGTTACAAAACATGAGATCTCCCTAGCACGTTCAGTCATAGGTACTTGCCAGTATCCCTTTAACAAATCAAACTTACTTATGTACCTAGCCTTTCCGATCTTGTCTATGCAATCTTCCACACGAGGGAGAGGGTAAGTGTCTGTTTTGGTTATCTGATTAACACGTCTGTAGTCAATGCAAAGCCGCTGTGACCCACCTGGCTTAGGGACCAGAGTGACAGGAGAACTCCACTCGCTCTGACAGGGCTCAATCATCTTGTGGTCCAACAGGTAGCCAAGCTCCTTCTGGATGAGAGGAACTTTCACTGGGTTCACACGGTAAGGAGGCAATTTAATTGGCTTTGCGTCTCCAACATCGACATCATGCATCAACACAGTGGTTCTTCCTGGAGTGGCACGGAACACTTGCGGGTACTCCTGCAGTAATGCCGAAAACTCCTGCCTTTCCTCGGGAGGTAGATGAGAAAGCTTAGTCTGGAGATCATTCATGATATCAGGATTCTTCCCCAAACTATCACTCAGGCTCATACTGCATGGGAGAGCTTCACATGCAGACTCGGGTGGAACAGCTACAGTGCAGACTGGATTATTTTCGTCCCGCCTGTGATATAACTTTAGCATGTTGATGTGACATAGTTGCTGCTCTTTCTACGATCTGGTGTGGCGATGACATAGTTGACATCACTGAGTTTCTTCTCCACGAAATAAGGGCCACTAAACTTGGCTTGAAGAGGTTGCCCATGAACTGGTAGCAAAATCAAAACCTGATCTCCTGGCTGAAAGTGGCATAACCTGGACTTCTTATCATACCAAGTCTTCATCTTCTCCTGAGCAGCTCCTAAATTCTCTCTCGCCAGCTGTAAAGCAGTGGACAGCCGTTCTTTGAACTTCATCACATACTCCAGCAGGTTGACGTCATCTTCCTCCGACAGCCAGCATTCCTTGAGTAACTTAAGGGGTCCTCTTACTTCATGGCCAAACAGTAGTTCAAAAGGTGAGAAGCCCAGTGATTCATTTGGAGATTCTCTTGCAGCAAACACAACGAATGGAAGACCTTTATCCCAGTCTTTCTGATGTTCCAAACAGTATTTCTTGAGCATCGATTTGAGTGTTTGATGATATCTCTCCAACGCTCCTTGGGTCTGGGGATGGTAAGCTGAAGAGGTGATCTGGGTGATGCCCAACTCTTTCAGAGACTGCTTGAAAACATTTGACATGAAATTACTTCCTCGGTCTGACTGTACCTCCTTGGGCAGACCAAACTTTGTGAAGAACCCTAGCATTTCCTTAACCACGTTCTTTGCTGAGATATTTCTAAGTGGAATGGCTTCAGGATAACGAGTAGCCATATTAATCAGGGTCAACACATAAGAAAATCCTGAAGAAGTCTTAGGAAGAGGGCCCACAATATCCACCAACACACGGGTGAAAGGCGCCTCAAAAGGAGGAATGGGAACTAGAGGTGCAACCTTTTCGGTCTGATTACACTTCCCCACAACTTGACAGGTGTGACAAGACTTACAGTACCAGGAAACATCCCTGAAGATACCTGGCCAGTAGAAGTGTTTCAAAATGCGTGCCACAGTCTTCCTCACTCCAAGGTGTCCTGCCAAACTGGAATCATGAGCCACTCTAATGATATCCTGCCTACAAACACGAGGGATGACAACTTGATGTACAACCTCCCATTCACAGTCGGCTGATGCTGTTGGGGGTCTCCACTTCCTCATAAGTACTCCTGACTTTACATAATAACAAGTAGAAGCACCGGCTGACTCTTCTTCACTGTAAGCAGAGTTAGCTAGACCTTTCAACTCAGGGTCAGCAACCTGCAACTCAACCAACTCTTGACGAGACAAATTATCAACACTACGGGGTACTGCCTCATCTGGTGAGTGGTCCAAATTAGCAAGAAAAGTGTCAGCTAGGATAACATCATCATCATCATTATCCTCTAAATCACCAGTACCTTTAGACTTAGCCCTAGTGACAGCACATGCAGGGAACACATCAGGAACATCACAATCCTGGGACACAGCCACTGGCTCACTAGACAACTGAGGAGCTGGACACACTTGACTTCCACCAATATCATTTCCAAGTAAGAAAGTTACACCTGACATTGGGAGTGTCTCAACCAACCCAACCATAACGGAACCATTAACAAAACCAGACTCTAAATTCACTCTGCACAGAGGGACAGAGAAGTAATTATTCCCTACACCTTGTAAGATTACAGTTTCATCAGAGGAATTAACATTAGAGCCTAGAACACTGGTCAGCATAAGGGATTGGCAAGCACCTGTATCACGATATATTTTAACTGATTTCCTGTCATTACTGTCCAGAGGACTGACAAAACCATCAGACAGGAAATTAGCACATGAACTCTTGAGAGTGTCACCCACGTTACTGCTCAAAAGAGGAGCTCCATCCTGAGAATTTAAGTTACCCCTCAAAGCAGGTTCAGTTAACTCAGTTAAAGAATTCTGGGAACTCTCAAGAGTGGACACTAGACCAATTGACTGAATATTTAAAGACTCCTTTTTGTTCACATCACGCTGTCTCCTGAAACATTTCTCCGTAGTATGACGAAGCTTACTACAATAAGTACATTTACTTTTCTGAAATCTAGAGGTGAAGCTGGTATTTACTTCCTGAGAAACATCATCTTTAATCTCTTTCCTGTTACCTGTACTCTGAGTAGAGGCAACGTACTTACTCTCAGCTTTCCCTTTTTCTTTAGAATATCTCTTGTGAGTGAGAACATATTCATCAGCTAAAACTGCAGCATCAGACAAATTATCTATTCTTTTCTCATCAAGATATAGGCTTACATCTTTACTAATACACCTTTTGAAGTCCTCCAGCAAAATCATCTGCTTAAATTTGTCAAAATCAGAATCCACATTCTTAGAATTTAACCACTGCTCTAACAGATCTTCTTTGATTTTTGCATACTCAACATGGGATTGCTTATCTTGCTTGTAAGTTGTCCTAAATTTTACTCTATAGGCTTCAGGAACAAGCTCATAGGCCTTAAGAATCAAGCTCTTAACTACATCATAATTATCAGACTGATCCTGAGGCAAAGATGCATAAGTTACTTGAGCTTTACCGGTGAGAACAGTTTGAAGGAGTACTGGCCAATACTCCTTGGGCCAATTAAAACCTGTAGCTACCCTCTCAAACAACTGAAAATACTTGGTTAAATCAGATTCATTAAAAGGAGGGACAAGTTTAACATTTTTAGCCACATCAAAATCATCAGAGCTAGATGATCCAGTTCCACCTTGTTTCATGCGATACTCATGGTCTGCCTGAATCCTAGCAATTTCAACTTGTGCCTGAGCCTCCTTAGAACGTGCTTGAAATTCAGCCTCCTTAACACGAGACTCCGCCTCCTTAGCCTTAGCCTCCTGCAGGGCTAGCTGTAACTTAGCTAATTCAATCTGCGTTTGCTCATTTGGAGGAGTTACATTAAACAAGCTTTCATTAACCCTTTAACCGCGGGTATTGTTTTGGTCTGACTGTCCTCTCCCGCGGGGGTTTCAGCCAAATGTAAATAAACCTTTAAACCTTAATAACTCTGCACAGAATAAAGCTAGAGAAAAAAATAAGGTACCATTAGAAAGTACTAACCTTCAGCTTTCCATTGATGTAGGGTTCATGACTTTGTTGACTTTCACAGGACGGGGAGAGCCGTTAGAAGTGAGGGGTGTGAAATAACTATTTTACGCCCCACACACCAGTACCAAATGTCAACCACTCTCTCATAATAGTAATATAAACATATATGAACACTGTACATACGATAAACACCCACTCTGTGTTCACTGAGGTAGGTAAAAGGCACTTCCCTGCGGCTGCGCCCGCTCTTCACTGCGGTTGCGCCTCACTTCACTGCGGCGGCACCCTCTCACTGACGTTTCATGCGATCTTTTCATTCTTTCTAACTTCTAATATTATTTTACATATAATATGGGCAATGTACATTATATTTACAATGCACTTATTACTATATTGCGTCACTGGCGCATCACAGAATTACATAAGTGCCGCAGATTCTCTTATTACAATATCACTTATTATACTGGCCAATATTTCCTTTTTTTTCTAGGCAAAATATCCCTTATTACTACATTATCCATTATACAATTATTGGCAAAGCACGTCACTGTCGCATCACTATATATCACTGTCACTTTCAGTATTTACTCAGAGAGTGGTACTCGGCAAAGCATGGAGTTACACATAGAGCGACTTGGCATTCAAGGCACTGGTGTGTGCTCATTTTTCTCGTCCTAGGCCTCCGTGTGGTGGTAGAACATACTCTGCAGCGGCCCTGTGACAACCTGCCGCCTGCTGTAGGAGGCAATTTCACAAGCTGGTGCCGGCTCATGTAATTGCGGCACTCAAGACGGTCAGGTTGTGTGTCAGAGTGTCGCCTCGGGATCAATGCCGTCATCTGACCAAATCGTGCAAGTAGCTGCTGCACGACAGTCTTCGAAAACTGTCTCAGTGATGGTTGCCTTATGCCCCCGACTTGTGTCTTGTAGAGAATGAAGGCGTTGGGCATGCACATATCGAGCATGTGCAGGCAAGCCTTCCTGTACCATCGGGTGTTTCTCCTGAGACAGTCGATTTCGCCAATCATCATATCAGACTTATCAACAAGTCTCATATTTACATTATAATCATTGACGGCATCAGGCTTCATGATTGGCTCTCCCGTCCTGTAGCTGACCTTCCCAGTTCTCTTCAATTCCCCCTTGTGGATGGTGCTGATCATATTCACGACCTTCTTGTCATGCCACCTGATCGCAAGAAGCTTGTCTGACTTCTTCAGGTGAACATCTCCCCTGGATGATGATGATGCTTCGGGGAAACTAGGCCACTCTTTCCTATAGCTCCGTACAGTGCCAACAGTGCCAATGCCGTGTTCAGCAAGGTATTTGGAGAGTTTCGGTGCTGTGTAATAATTATCTGTGTACAGCACATGATTACCACCAAAATACCTCTCCATCAGCACTTTTACAACGGAGCCAGAGAAGCCAAGGGGGTCTTTCCTGTTCACATCCATTGTGCTAGCCAAGTAAATGACAAAATCAAGAATATACCCCGTCTCACAGTCACACAGCACAAAGAACTTTATCCCAAAGCGGTGGCGTTTGCTGGGGATGTACTGCATGAATTTGAGACGTCCTCTGAACAATACCAGGGATTCGTCTATGACGACTTTCTGCATAGGCCTGAAAAATCGCATAAATCGATCCCTAATCCTGTTGAGAAAATCCCTCACTTTCCACAAAGGGTCAGTTTGGGACGGGTTGTCATTGTCAGCGAAGTGCAGGTATCCTAGCAGCTGTCGGAACCGATCCCGTGACATATACTTCCCGAATATTGGGATAGTAGTTATGTCATCCATGAGCCAGTACTCCTCCAACTCATGTCTCTTTATATGGGGCATCAGAAACATTAGTGCAAAAAACACATACAGCTCTCTGATCCCGACAGGCAACCACGACACTTGCTTTGGTGAGCCAATAGGTCCCAGCCCTTCTGCTGCACACTGAGCTGCATACCTATTGGTCTCATCGCTGACATGCTGCACAATTTCATCATCAAGGAAGGCCAGGAAGTAATCAACAAACTAATCACCTCGTTGCATGGGAAGGCAGGCTGTATTCCAGCATTTGTCATATCAAACGGTGGATTGTGTGGCTGGAAATCTCCACTGTCAGACCAAACAAATGCATCCACTTGCCCTGTGCGTGGTTCAGTGGCAGGGGCAGGTTGCATTCCACTCCTTTCCCCGTGAGAAGGAGCTGATGTGGAGGCAATGGGTGAGGCAGGAGGTGAGGCAGGAGGCAAGCGGGAGGTGGGTGAGGCAGAAGGCAACGGGGAGGGGGGTGAGTGCGGGGGCGGTGAGTGGGGGGGTGGCGCGGGTGAGGGAACTGAGCGGGGGGCAGGCCGGGGGGTTTCTGACCTGGTGCGTGGTGAAACTTGACCCTTTCTACCCCGCTTATCACCTCGCTTATCGCCTCGCTTATCGCCCAGCTTTGCCCTCCAACTGCCATGCATCCCCTTTGTTCTAGGCCTGCCTGCACGGCCTGCCTTCCCTCGCTTTGCAGGCTTTGGTAATTCGTACTCCTCAGATGATGTAGACTGAGGAGAGGGCACGACAGATGATGATGATGATGATGTGAGGGCAATAGGGCTAGGGGAACGGGAAATTGATGGGAAATGCGTACTAGGGCCTGGTGTGGGAGACGTGAGCCTGCGCTTCACTCCCTTCCCACGTGCAATACCAGATTTGCCCATAGGAGCCTTTCCTTTCCCAGAGTAAGTTGGGGGTGGTGGGGGGGAATCAACACGATCACTTTCATCACTGTCACTATCAATGGAAAATGGTTCACCACCAATCATTGCCAAATCATCACTGCTTGCTGTGAGTGTGTCACTTTCACTGCCTCAATCAAGAGTAGTACTTACAGTTTTGTCCAGCTCAGTTCTAATTTCAGGAGTGCTCAACCCCTTCTGCCTTGCCGTCAGCAGTTCCTTTACTGGTGTAGAGGTAGAGGGAACACTAGCACTAATCATTGTAGAGGAGGAAGCGAGCGACGATGAGTCGGGACGGAGCGCCATTATCACGCACAGAGCTGGACAGATACTGACTGACGCGGGTCAGGGCAGGGGTGGGGGGGGCCCCCTCGGGGTTGGAGGAGGGAGGTGTGGGATGGCTGGCGTGAAAGAACTCGACAGCTACTCTTGCGTGAGACTATTTGCGCGCCGGGAAAACGCGCGGTGTTCAAAATATTCACGATCATTCCAGAATGACACCCGCGGTTTGGTCCAGTTTTGTCACTGTCATTCTGGAATGACACCCGCGGTTAAAGGGTTAATCATGTCAACAATTTGATCTTTAGAATGATGAGAGCGAACAGCAATTCCCAATTGTTGAGCAACAAGCTTAAGTTCATTCTTTGTTCTGTTTTCTACATCACACACTGTTTGCACATTTGACAAAAAAACTTTGGCTTCATCAAGTGTAGTAATAGTAGACATAATTAATAAGTAACAGTCACAAAATATCAAGCAATATCCTTATGATAATATTCTGAATATCCTGATATGAGGTCGCCAAATTTATGTTACGGAACAGAGAAAGATAACGTACACTTTAAGTGAGAATGCTAAGAGTCACTACTGTCCCGTAAAGTTCCAGGTTCAAAACAAAAGAGTTAGGTAAAATTACAAGTTAAAGTTTAATGCACAAACTAACAACAAAACATTCAGAACTCATAAGGATAATGTAATGGCAAATAAACAGGTTAAATATATGGTTAACTGCAATAGCCTCTATTAACACGAAATTAGCTAGAGTAAATTTATCTAAGTCAGCCCTGATAAAATGAGATACCAGATAATACTCAGTGAATGCCAGATAAATTATTACAGATACAAACTATTATAAAAAATGACTGACATTAAACCCAACATTAATCAAAAACCTCACTAGGCCTAAGAATTAACCTTATGCTACACAGTACAAGAAAAAATACGACAGTTATACTCAAATTACACACAGCTGCTAGATGTTTGGAGATTTCTTGAGCACTCACAATAATAATATCTGTACAGGGGAGGACAGAGATGTGAACAAAATGAGGAGCAGATCTAAGTGGCAATGATGCAGAGACTGAGCTCATTATATAGGGGCCAGCAGAGCTTGATACAACTTGTAAGAAGGACGCGCAAATGAAGCCATGGGGACAAAGAGTTGACAATCCCGCTCTGAATAACAGAGAGAACGACTTACTCTACTATAACGGTAGAAGGGGGGGACTGAGGCAGAACACGCTCGTGATCAAACATGCAGCAACTGTGCGTTAAAATTACACAAAGGATGATGAAATCATAGGCTATGTAACAAAATATATATATATATATATATATATATATATATATATATATATATATATATATAACCCATTGGGTTCCGGAAGTCCTGTGCAAGTGATTTTGATGGAAGGGTGCTAGGCGTACCGCCCTCCGCCTGTCGGCTCATAGTCGCAAAGCTCATAGATCCCTACCCGGGGGTTTCTTTCTTTATTAAATATTTAAAATTCCCAGTTCTGTCCTATACTGAGGACTCAGGGTGCAAATGGGATATATATATATATATATATATATATATATATATATATATATATATATAACCCATTGGGTTCCGGAAGTCCTGTGCAAGTGATTTTGATGGAAGGGTGCTAGGCGTACCGCCCTCCGCCTGTCGGCTCATAGTCGCAAAGCTCATAGATCCCTACCCGGGGGTTTCTTTCTTTATTAAATATTTAAAATTCCCAGTTTTGTCCTATACTGAGGACTCAGGGTGCAAATGGGATATATATATATATATATATATATATATATATATATATATATATATATATATATATATATATATATATATATATATATATATATATATATATAACCCATTGGGTTCCGGAAGTCCTGTGCAAGTGATTGGAAGGGTGCTAGGCGTACCGCCCTCCGCCTGTCGGCTCATAGTCGCGAAGCTCATAGATCCCTACCCGGGGGTTTCTTTCTTTATTAAATTTTGAAAATGCCCAGTTCTGTCCTATACTGAGGACTCAGGGTGCAAATGGGATATATATATAGATAGATATATATATATATATATATATATATATATATATATATATATAAATATATATGTGTGTGTGTGTGTGTGTGTGTGTGTGTATATATGTGTGTATATATATATGTGTATATATATAAAATATATATATATATATATATAGATAGATAGATAGATAGATAGATAGATAAATAGATAGATTGATTGATGTGTATGCGTGTGTGTGTGTGTGTGTGTGTGTGTGTGTGTGTGTGTGTGTGTGTGTGTGTAGATTCAGCTTCAGGTAATTTAGTGTTTCAGGAGTTCAAGAAACAGCTTTTATTAACATGGCTAATATGTAAAACTTTACATGACAAAATCACAAGTGTACCTTTTAAACACCAGATCTAATACCGTATTATGGAACTCTGAAAAGACATAGTACAGAATAGTGAAAATAAAAGTCACTCATAAGTAACTCCAAATCACTCTGAAATAATGTAAATAAGATGTTAAGAATATTCTCTAATTCACCCAACATAACTTAGAAATTAATTTTCTTGAATTCTGGGCATCAGTATTATCAATGAGTGCATTTTTCGGTTTGAATGTTGAACTGAAACAGGAATGTGTCATGCCCCCATGGTTGTTCAGTCTATATACCGACGAGGTTATAAAAGAGATACAAGGTAGGGCAGTGAATGTTGGAGCGACTCTAATAAAAGAGGGCAGTGTTTGGAAACTCCCTGCACTGTTGTTTGCAGATGATACTGTATTGTTAAGTGAAGAACAAGTGGAACTGCAAGGCTTGGTGAATGAGTTTCAAAGAGTGTGTAGGAAACGCAGTCTAAAGTGATTATAGGTAAGTGTAAAGTTATGGCCTCCGAGAGAAATGAAGCCATTGAATGTACAGCCAGGCTGGATGAGGAGGGACTGGATAATGTGAGCATGGAAGTAAAAACGTCGCTGCATGACAGTATTCTGATACCAACCCTAACGAGTCGGTGGAGCTTGGACCGTGTTGGAAGGACCGTCAAGAGTGAGAGCAGTGGAAATGGGTTATTTGAAAGGAGCATGTGGAGTTAAGTGGAGAGACAGACTGATAAATGAGGAAGTGAAGGAGCGTTGTGGTGAGCATGTGGATGTGATAGAAAGCGTTAGGAGAAATATGCTGAGGTTGTTTGACCATGTGGAGACGATGGAGAGCGAGAGACTAACAAGGAAAGTGTATGCGAGTGAGGTGGAGGGGGGGGGGAGAGGGAGGAGGAGACCGAGGATGAGACGGAGGGATGAAGTGGACAAGTATATGAGAAAGGGGGGTATGAGCTGGGAGCAGGGCGATGAAATGGCGTTGGCAGGACGACATGGAGGCAATTTGTTTTGGCGATAAAATAATGTCGCCAGCGACATAATGGTCTCCACGGCATCTATGAGACCATAAAAGTCAGCTAAAGTCGATCAAACAGGTAGTGCGTTGGAACTGTAATGTGCAAATTCCTCTCACGATTTTTACATGTAAGGCTGCTCTCTCTCTCTCTCTCTCTCTCTCTCTCTCTCTCTCTCTCTCTCTATATATATATATATATATATATATCAGCAGCAGCAGCAGCAGCCATTTGAGTGTTCTTGCTGGACCAGCCTATCCTTACCGAAGTAGGGACGATACAACCTATGTATCTCCACCAAGTGACTTAGGCTGACTGGTAGAGATTGTACAGTATGTAGGGTGAGAAGTGCTTGTAAGTGTGATTGTAATGTTGCAATGGCTTTGGATGTGTGTGTTGTCTGTGAATGAAGTGTATTCGACCCACTCAAGCTGACTGGATGAAAGCAAACTTTATACTATGCAAGACTGGTTCAACCACAGCACCCCTAATGTCCGCCAAAGCAGTACATGGCCAAAAGAATAGTCCCAAAGAGTACTACCTTGGCGGGGCGCGAACCCCTGTTCTCCCATGTACAAAATGCACACTCTACCACTGTACCACAGAGGCTCCATATATATACTCGTGTAAATATACAACACACACACACACACACACACACACACACACACACACATATATATATATATATATATATATATATATATATATATATATATATATATATATATATATTTTAATGCGAGGAAGAAGGAACCAAAGGCCATGAGCCCACAGTAACAGTTCCCTCCAAGAGAAAAACAAAATACAATAGAGAGCCAAATTCAAGATCCGATCATTTTG
The DNA here is from genome assembly GCF_032717465.1 of Coenobita brevimanus. Taxonomy (NCBI): domain Eukaryota; kingdom Metazoa; phylum Arthropoda; class Malacostraca; order Decapoda; family Coenobitidae; genus Coenobita; species Coenobita brevimanus. Next base: position 11,545,294 of record NC_136961.1, read on the forward strand.
AGATGCCTGTACACACTGCGTTTGAAAGACTGGAGATCATAGGCAGCAGTAAATACAGACAGAGGGAGACAGTTCCAGAGTTGACCTGTTGCATAAATGAAAGACTGGGAGTAACGGTTAACTCTTGCATTAGAGAGTTGGACAGAAAAGGGATGAGAGTTTGCTGCCAGACGGGTGCTACGCGCCCGTCGTAGAGGTGGAGGAATACAAGCAGACAGTTCAGAGGAGCAGTGACCATTAAAGTAGCGATAGAAAAGAGATAAAGATGCAACAGTGCGGCGAAGAGACAGAGGTTGAAGGGAGTCAGTAAGAGGAGGAGAGTTAATGAGACGAAAAGCCTTTGACTCCACCCTATTGAGAAGAGGTGTATGTGGGGAGCCTCCCCACACATGAGAGTTGTACTCCACACAGGGGCGGATAAAACCCCTGTATAGAGTCAACAATTGTGCAGGGGTAAAGAAAGAGCGGAGTCGGCTTAGCACACCCAATCTCTTGGAAGCAGATTTTACAAGAGATGTAATATGATCTTTCCAAGATAAGTCCCGAGTAAATGAAACCCCAAGCATTTTCAAGGATGATGCAGGATTAAGCTGAATATTATTAAACATTAGTGGGTACACCTGTGGAAGACTTTGTCGGGTTGATAGGTGTAAGAACTGAGTCTTAGATGCATTAAAGACAACCATATTATTTTTACCCCAGTCAGAGATACGAGCCAGGTCAGACATTAGGTGTGCTATAGCCTCATCCCTTGTTTGTTGAAGTAACTGTTGAGATGGGCGTTGCGGGAACCGAATGGAAAGGTGAAGGGTGGAGTCATCAGCGTATGAGTGGATAGGGTTAGATGTACAGCTTAGAAGATCATTGATGAATAAAAGGAAGAGAGTTGGTGATAGGACAGAGCCCTGAGGAACACCACTGTTGATAGATCTAATAGAAGAACGATGGCCGTCTACAACAGCGGCTATAGAACGACCAGAAAGGAAGCTAGTGATGAAGGCACAGATAGAAGGATAGAAACCGTAGGAGGGCAGTTTGGAAAATAAAGATTTATGCCAGACTCGATCGAAAGCCTTTGAGATGCCAAGTGCAGTGGCAAAGCTTTCGCCAAAGTCCCGAAAGGAGGATGACCAGGAGTCTGAAAGGTAGGTGAGAAGATCGCCAGTGGAGCGTCCCTGACGGAACCCATACTGACGATCGGAAAGAAGATTGTGATAGGAAAGATGCCTTAAAATTTTTCTATTAAGAATTGACCCGACAACTTTTGAAATACAGGACGTTAAAGCAATTGGACAATAGTTGGAGGGTTGGGAGTGGTCACCCTTCTTTGGGACTGGCTGAATGAGAGCAAACTTCCAGCAAGAAGGAGGGGTACAAGTTGACAAACAAAGGCGAAAGAGTTTGCCTAGGCAGGGTGTAAGCACAGAAGCACAGTTCTTGAGAACAACAGGAGGGACCCCATCAGGCCCATATGCCTTGTTAGTATTGAGGCCAGTGATGGCAGAAAATACGTCAACTGAAGAAATTTTAATGTCAGCCATGAGGAAGTCAGAGGGGGGAAGTGATGGAGGAACAGCACCGGAATCGTCTAAGGTGGAATTGGAGGAGAAAGTCTGTGCAAAGAGATCTTCTTTATCAGTAGAAGAAATAGCTACAGAACCATCAGAGTAGAAAAGAGGAGGGAAGGATGATGAGGTAAAGTTGTTAGAAAGATTTTTGGCAAGGTGCCAGAAGGAGCGGGAAGAATTCGAGTTGGAGAGTTGAGAGCATTTAGTATGGATGAAATTATTTTTAGTAGAGCGAAGAACAGACTTAGCACGATTCCGGGCAGAAACGTAAAGATGATGTGATTCAGGGGTGGGCTGGCTCCGGTGCCTTTTGTAGGCCTTCTCCTTGTTGCGAACAGCATTAGAACAAGCGTGATTAAACCAAGGCTTTCTTGCGTTAGTCAAAGGATATGAGAAAGGAATGTATGCTTCCATGCCTGAGAGAATAACCTCCGTAATGCGCAAGGCACACTCAGATGGCTCACGGCCATGGAAGCAATAATCATTCCAGGGAAAATCAAAGAAGTACTGCCTGAGGGCCTCCCAGTCCGCGGCTCCAAAATGCCATAGACGATGTTTCCCTGGAGGGTCCACAGGCCGTACCGGAGTGATAGGACAGGTTAAGGTAATATGGTTGTGATCGGAGGAGCCCAACGGAAAGAAAAGATTAACAGTGTAAGCAGAAGGATTAGTTGTGAGGAAGAGGTCAAGTATGTTGGAGCTCTCTCCAAGGCGGTCAGGGATACGGGTAGAGTGCTGTACAAGCTGCTCTAGGTCATTAAGGATTGAAAAGATGTAGGCTTGTTCACCAGGTGGATCCGTGAAAGGAGAGGAGAGCCAAAGGTGGTGGTGAACATTGAAATCTCCAAGAATGGAGATTTCAGAGAAAGGAGAAATGGACAGAATGTGTTCCATTGTAGAAGTAAGATAGTCGAAGAATTTTTGATAGTCAGTAGAATTAGGGGATAAGTAAACAGCACAGATATATTTAGTCAGAGAATGACAGGAAAGCCGAAGCCAGAGTGTGGAGAATTCAGAAGAATCAAGTTTAGGAACACGAGAGCAAGATAAGTCGTTGCGTATGTATACACAACAGCCACCTTTGGCTTTGAAATGAGTATAGAGAAAGTAGGAGGATACAGAAAAGGGTTTGCTGTCAGTTGCCTCAGACAGCTGAGTCTCCGTTAGAAAAAGAAGGTGAGGTTTAGAGTTGGAGAGGTGGTGCTCAACAGAGGGAAAGTTAGAGGAAAGGCCGCGAATGTTGCAGAAATGAAGAAGAAGAGAGTCAGACAGTTGTTCCAGGCACCTCGAGTCGTCACCGGGAGAGGGGCGGACGGTGGGGGCATTTATGGTCCCCCCCCCCTGGGGACTCCGAGGCTTGATTAAAAGAGGCCATTTTTGTTGAATTTAGAATAGAAAGTGTAGTGTGTACTGTGCATGTAGTTTGGTGTAGATAGTTAGAGAAATTTGTACTGGCGAGCATGCTGGCCTACTCTCTGTGTAACTGAGACACTGAAAAAGTTCAGCAAAGGGGGATGGTCAGGAACTAGTCCTGAGGGCTGATGAAACGGGAGCTCCAGCACTCCCTGTCATCAGCTTTCCATCCACCTCGGGAGTACTGCCCTGCTCGACTGGTGCTACAGTCTACAGTGTACCCCCTCCACAATATGTCTACCCCCGATGTATATATTTCCCCCCCTAATGCATACATGCCCCCACTAAACTTGCTGACCTAGCACGCATTCCCAGAGCCCAAGCCTGGGCGAAGGCGTTATTGCGTCAGTTCATAGCAGACAGCCAAGACGGGCAGACTATTTTGTTGTGAGCTCGTAATAAACTCCTTATCTAGCTGTTTGTACACGGAGTTTCTATCACCAAAGTATTGCAAGTTACATTTGGTAGCAGCGGTGTTTCGAACCATCAGATTCTGACCACCTCCTACAATTTTTAGTGACACCAACAGATACACGATGTCTCGCATCTCCCAGCCTCACCCCTCCTCAGTGCCTCTAGTGGTGTACTAACCGGCTGTGCTTTCTGGGTGTCCAGTTTTTCTCATCAGTGCTCACCTCTCAAACAACCCCACCCACACACCTTGTACCTGCCCGCAAGTATCACATTCGCCGTCCTACGCACCTGTTGCTCCTGTTCCCGGCACCTGTTCCGAACTCATCATAACTCCTGCCCCCACGGTGCCACTTATCACTGTCTGCCCACTGTCTGCCCACCGCCATTCTCTGCATTTGCAACTCAACAGCTCTACATCTGCATTGAACCAACATCTGCCCTCACAACCCACCACCGGCCCCGACGCCGCCACATCTGGTCTGAATTACGTGAGCCTCCTAAGACCGCCATTCCCTGCCGGTGACTCATCGCAGCCACTCTCCTCTCTGCCCAGCCACCACCGCCGCCCCGCCCCGCCCCGCCCCAGCCCCGCTATGCCCAGCCACACCTGCACGTCATACATCTCGTCAATCCCATCTCTACTGTGTAACTATAGTATACCTTACCTTTCTATAGAGATTATCCTCGATTTTCTCTACAGATTGGATATTGTAAATATTCCATCTCATTTCCATTTCCCCGTTTTCATCTTCACCTACGTTATTTATAATCCATCTCATCCTTCGCCTTTTATTTAAACCATCCATCCCCGCACCTTCATTCATTTTCACACCTACTCGTGTATTCCATTCTCTCATTGTTATATTATACATTTCCACCTACGTATCCATCTTCATCCTTCATTTCATCTTCCATTGCCGCATTAAATGTCATACTTTCCACGTCAACCGCTTACAGCCAGCCCTCTCCACCCGGAAACATCACCTGATCATACACCGTCTGCCGACTCTAACACGATCACTCATTTACGAAGTGGCAATACCACCACCCTGTATCTGACACTTCCGTTTCACTTCCCGCAGACCCACTTCCTACCCACCCTCCACTCGTAAATCCAGATACCTCCTCCTCTACCCCTCCCTCTCCACCCTCTTCTTCTTCCTCTACTCCTTCCCCTGTCGTTCACTCTCCTGCCTCCCTTCTTACCCCATCTTGCTCGCCCTTCACTACAACTACCTTCTCTCTCTCCCACTCCTCTCCTACCACCCCTTCTGCTCTTCCAGCCATGGCCAACCCTCCACAGTCTACCTATCTCGACGATGCCAATCGTCCCAAATTTACCGGCCAGGACCCAACTTGGTCTGTCTATGATTTCCTCAGAGAAGTCGACACAGACATCCACAATAGGCAGATCACCGATGAATCGCTCAAAGTAGCCTATTTCATGGGTCACTGGCAACATGGCAAATCGGACATCGGATCCGTGATCCGTGCAGGACATTTCGATAACATTGATACCTTTGCTGATTTTCGTATGGAACTCATCAGCCTTTGTTGCCAGCATTCAAATACCACGTCTCTCATGGGATTCATTAATCTCCTAAACCAACTAGATGAGGACTTGAGGGTCCCAGTGCAACATGCCAAGCTCCACGAAGCTGCCACCGCCATGAAAGCAACTAGTAGCGAGATGCTCCAGTTACTGGTAGGCACGAAATGGTTAGAAGACAATAATGGCGTTCCAATGCTTTCACTCACCAACTTTGCTGACTCAATTGGTTACCTGAGATTCCTTCACTGGCTTACTCCTAAACAGCGAGAGCTAGCCTTGGAAATCGGTTTCAATCCAGGAGATAAAATTATTCAGGTCACTAAAGCCATTCATGAAAGAACCGGTTCGAACTACACGCGTCAGGACGCCACCCAACCCTTGGCCTCCTCAGTCTGTCACACCTCCACTACCCCAGACCAATCTCGCTCCCATCCCACCACACGTGGCAGACCTGCCACGCATCGTTCTCCTAGCGCAGGTCGTGATCAATCTAGCGCCCGACGGAACAGACAATCTTCGATTCTTTGCTGGCACTGTGGTCATCCTGGACATCGAGCATCCAGCTGCGACTGTACATACAGACGTCCTCACTCCCAAACCAGACAGCGTATGCCTTCCTGCTCACGTCGTCCACACTGCAAATACCACAAGTCAAGCACGACTCACACCACTGAGGAATGTCGTTACCTCAACCACCAACAGTCGGGGGAAGCGCCGCGCCCGTATTGGACCAATATCACGTAGAACCAGATACCCAACTCCCCATCCGCCATGTAGGTCCCATAACATCCTCGGGTTTAGTCATTCTCGGAAGCAGTCATGACATACCAACGTCATTCTTCTTGGACACAGGATCTATAGTAAATCTGATCTCTGACAATTCCTTACATCTTCTTCAACTACATCACAACCACGTCAGTTTCCTAGAACCACCAGACATTTGCCTATGTGGTGTCGAAGGCTCAGAGTTTAAGGTTAAGGGAAGAGTCACCCTTGAAGTCAAACTACACGGAGATTTGCCCCCTATCCCAATTGAATTTCATGTCACTAATGACTTGCAGGATCCCGCAGATGCCCTTATTGGTTTCTCCACCATGCCACAACACTCCATTGCATTATTACCTGCCTGTGGTAGCATAGACCTTTCTGGATTCCCGGTTTACAGTATGGAATGTCCCCGTCCTGTTCTTACGATCAAATCAGTCCTTCAATTACCTCTGTCCCTAACACTACCAAACAGTCCAGCCCAGCCCAAACCACCACTATCATCATCTGAGAATACAGAGATCATTCCTTTACTGACTGCGAGCAAGGACATAAATTCCTCAATCTCCACTGCTACATCCTCTCAGCGTTCGGAAATGGCTCTTACCTCCTCTCCCGACAACACTATCGCTGACTCAGACATGTCTCAGTTACCTACCACACACAGTGTGCATGATCTTCTCCAACATGCAGAGACGAAACGTGCAGTAACGAATACGTGCACAATTTTGTTACTGCATGAGTTCACCAAAGTCTCTGTTTGTGTTGCCGGTGCGAAAGAAGGAGTGGATGTACTAACACTAGCTGAGACGTGTTGTGTGAATGGCTTGACTTATGAGTCAGCGTGGTGCACAGTCTTAGAGGACAGTTTATGCTACCTGTACTTGCTCAATGTCACAAATGCTCCACTAAAACTTAAAAGTGGTGTAAAGATTGGAGACTTCCTAGTATACCCAGCGGCCGTAAAGGTGTGCCAGGATTCCTCAATTCCTACTATTCAGACTGATGATAGTACGCCAATCGGTGTATGTACTATTAACTCTACGGGATCTGCGCCGACATATTCACCCGATATGCTCTCACATCTCACTTGCACGGATTTCCCAGAAAATACGCCTCAACTCCTCGACCTTCTGACCTCGTACAGAAACGTGGTTGCCTTACCCGGTGAACCGATGGGTAGAACAGACCTTGTCAAACATACGATTGAACTACTACCAGGAACTCAGCCGATTTACATACCAGCATATTGATTTCCTCACAGCCAGAGAAAGCAGACAGATCAAATGGTACAGAACATGTTAGACCAGGACATTATTGAGCCCTCCGTCAGTCCATGGAATAGCCCACTTTTCTTAGTACCAAAGAAAGACGGCAACTTTAAAAGACCAGTAGTCGACTATCGTAAGGTCAATTCTGTCACCGTTCCAGACCGTTTCCCGTTACCCGTCCTCACTGATTTGCTAGAATCCCTTGGTGAACATAACATAGTCTTTTCATCTTTAGACCTCCTCAGCAGGTACTGGCAGGTCGAAATGGAAGAATCCTCTCTCCCAGTTACAGCCTTTAGCACCCCTTCCGGACATTTTCAGTTTAAGAGACTCCCTTTCGGTCTGAGAAATGCTCCTTCCGTGTTCATGCGACTTATCCATTCAGTCTTCAACGGTATGATGGGACACTCTCTTTTTGCTTACCTAGATGATATCATTGTTGTGAGTAAATCCATCCCTGACCATTTCACCAAGCTCAGGCAAGTCTTTGAACGCCTCCAGCTCGCAGGCCTGAAAATCAATCTCGGTAAACGTGACTTCCTGAGAAAGAAAATCAAATTCCTAGGCCATGTCGTAGATGCACAAGGCATTCATACTAATGAGGATAAAACTAAGGCGATTATTAACTTCCCAGAACCTACCACTACCGAAGCTGTACGAAGTTTCCTGGGCCTCAGTGGCTATTATCATAGATTCATACAAGGCTATGCAAAGATCGCCGCTCCTCTGACCCACTTACTCAAGCAGAATGTGCCCTTTGTTTGGACTAACGACCAGTCACAGGCTTTCCAAAAGCTAAAGACAGCTCTTGTAAATGCCCCTATTCTAGCGTTCCCTGATTATACCACAACCTTCCTTCTCTGCACAGACGCCTCAGGCACTGGACTTGGTGCCGTTTTGATGCAACTCGATGAAGTATCAAGGAAGCGCGTAATAGCATATGCTAGTCGCACCCTTACAACCGCTGAACGTAACTACAATGTCACAGATCTTGAAGTGCTAGCAGTAGTCTGGTCTTTGAAACATTTCAGAGATATAGTCTATGATTATCCAGTGCATATCCGAACAGACCACCTTCCACTATGTGATTTGTTCGAGAATCGCAACCTAACAGGTAGGCTAGCTAGATGGTCTGTCATCATCCAGGACTTTAATCCCACTTTTCAATATGTACCAGGCAAGTTGAATGTAGTCACAGACTCACTCTCACGTCACGTAGCAGCAGCTATAACATCACTGCAGCCCGAAGTACGGTAACTGAAAACACTACACTAACGTCAGAAGTTGTTCGAAACTTTCAGCGCCAAGACCCCAAATGGTCCAAAGTCATTTATTTCTTAGACTCTGGCGATGCCTCGACCTTACCTACTCTGCCAGCATCACTAGATGAGTTCATGCTAGATGATGATCTCTTGTACAGGAAAACACTACTAACAGGCAAAGATATGCCCAATCGCGAAGTATGCCAACTTGTTGTCCCCACTGCCCTGATACCAAAGATTCTTCACATTGTTCATAATACTCCTCAAGCTTCCCATCCAGGTAAAGACCGATGCTTGTGCCAAGCACGTCTCAAATACTATTGGCCAACCATGCGCTGCGATATCAATGCCCACTGTGACTCTTGCCTCTCCTGCCACCGCCACAAAGGATCAACCAGCTTACCAGCACCTCACTTACAATACCCAATCCCGTCATGACCATGGGAAACTGTCTCAATCGATCTCTTAAAACTACCTCTCATGGAATCCGGCGCTGAGTACTTGTTCGTAGCAGTCGACCACTTCTCCCGCTACTGTGTCCTTGTACCCCTCTCCGACAAGACCGCGAAGAGCGTTGCACGTGCCTTTGTAGATCATGTAATCTGCCCATCCAGTACCCCTCATACCATTCTTACTGACAACAGTACAGAGTTCAACAATAGCCTTCTAGATGAGATCTGTCGCCGCTTTCATATCAGTAAGTGCAATGTCGTGCCTAACCATCCGGCTTCCAATGGCCTTGTAGAACGCCACAACCGAAAAATCTTAGAGTGCCTTAGACATCTAAGCTCCCATAGTTCGTCCTGGGATGACTGGATTCCAAAAGTGGCATCCTCAATCAATAGCTCCATCAATGCATCCATTGCTGAATCTCCCTTCTTCGTCCTCTTTGGTTTTGACAAGGACCTCCCATACTCTCTCTTATCCTCAAAGCCAGAACCCATCTACAACCTGGATGATTATGTTAAACTAAAATTGGCCAACTTCCAGACAATCCACCAGTATGTCCAATCCACTTTGGCTTCCTCTCAGGAGGACATGCTGCAGCGCCAACATAAATCCGCCTCTCCTATCACTATCACTGTAGGCGATCTTGTCTTTGCTCATTCCCATATGCGTTCCTCTAAGTTGGATGACAAATTTACAGGGCCCCACCGCGTCCTCACTCAACAAGGCAACAAATTTCACCTTCAGGACCTGTCCACTAAAGACACCAGATGGGTCCACGTCGATGACTTAAAGCGAGCACCCCGTGGCCTCGTGTTGGAAGAGTCACTTACACAACCTCCTGTCCCCTCTTCCCCTCTACACATCCCTCAGTTTACTTTGTCTCCACCCCTCCACACATCCCTCAGTTTACTTTGTCTCCACCTATCCCTCAGTCTCCTTCATCTCCACCTCCACCTGCTCATTCATCAACCAATCAATATCGGTCCAAACTGTGCTCTGCCCATCAACCTCTTCAAGACCTCCCCCATTAACTCTACCCTGATTTTCTAGGTACGATGTTAGCGATCTCCCTTCTGGCAGTGCTGACCCTCCTGGGGTCTGGGTCAGGTCAGGACGATGGTGGAGTAAGTCCCGGGGCCTTGGTCGGCTCGGGAGGCGAGGTAATGCTTATCGAAGAAATAGCCTCCTTGCGCTATGATCTTGTGCCCCTGGCCGACGTAGCCATTGCCCTACCTGCCTACGCACACTAGCTCCACGGAATCAGGAACCATCTCACGGCCATCATGGGGACACACAACCCAAATGAGTATCTCTATAACCTTTTCCTACCACTCTCCTGGCAATTGCAATACATAAGTAACAGATTCACTGAGCTCAAAGACACATTTTCCATTCAGACACCCGTTGGTCGTTCTCGTGTGAAACGAGGTCTCTTCGACTTCGGCAGTGAGATTCTGAGTGGCTTGTTTGGCGTTGCTACAGCCCGTGACATTTCTGGCTTCAAATTTGATCTCACTCATTTAGCTTCAGCTCTAGAATCCCAACGCCGAGTCATTAAAATCCAACACACTATGTTACAGAAGCTTACAACCCACCTAAATGAAGTCACGTCCACTCTAAACAACTTCACCGATATCTTACAATGCCACCTTTCAGATCTCAACGTTATCTCTCAGTTCTTCTACCTCAAACTCAACATGGATAATCTCCAACTGGCCATTGACTCTCTCCTGTCTCAAGTCTCTGCCTTGGTTCGTATCCTGGTCGATGCTATAAATGGACGTGTCACTGCTGACTTAGTACCTGTCTCAGCTCTCTGTTCTGTCCTGGAATGGGCTCTCTCAGTTCTTCTACCTCAAACTCAACATGGATAATCTCCAACTGGCCATTGACTCTCTCCTGTCTCAAGTCTCTGCCTTTGTTCGTATCCTGGTCGATGCTATAAATGGACGTGTCACTGCTGACTTAGTACCTGTCTCAGCTCTCTGTTCTGTCCTGGAATGGGCTCACTCCATCTTCGGTCTATCCCCGGTCCTCCGCTACTCCTCCCTCGAATATTATTATCCTGTTCTCGAAGCCACTCTTCTCACCACATACGTCGTCGTCCATATTCCTCTCCGTTCTGCCATAACCTTTAACCTTTTCCACATCATTCCCTTCCCTTTCCGCCTCAACAACTCCTTGTTACAAATATCTGTTCCTTCATAATATTTCCTCCTCTCCCATGATCATCTTTCAGTTGCCTTCCTTTCTTCCACAGACCTCCAGAAATGTTCCTCCCTTACTCCGACCTCTCGTCTCTGAGCTGCCCACCTTTTCGCTATCTTCCTTAGCAGTGCTACACCCTGTGAGTCTGCTTTAGTTCGCAACCATTCCATCTACTCGGCCTGTTCTTTTGTCCCAGCTCCTGACCTCCCGGTCCACCATGGTCACCTCAACCATGTCCAGTACTTCTTCTTTGCTGTTCCCATCTCTGTCATAATCATGTGTCCTGGTTCTTCGGTTCGATCCGTCCCCACTAGTGGTCTCTACAAAGCACCAGACTATTGTACCGTCAAATCAGAGTCAGTCATCACTTACGCCACTCGCTATCACCAAGCTGTCCGTAAACACTCCTATGACATCTTTCAACCAATCGACATGCCTTCCACCCTACCATTTGCCAACATTAATATCACCTCCCCTAACTTGCGCATGCTAACATTCCTCAATGACAGTGATTTCATTATGGATCAATTTTCTCTGGCTTTCAGCCGTTCATGGGTTCATCCAACAGTTGTGTTTCCCCCTGTGGTTATCGCTTTCATAGGTTTTCTACTCATCATATGTGCAGTGCATTGTTGTGTCAGAAGAATGGAACGCCGACTCCAGGAAATCAGAGTCGCTACAGGCATAGTACGCCCTACACACGACGTAGAAACTCCCCATACTTAGTGCCCTCACATTCAGTGACTACCAATGCCATCTGACAATTACCCAAACTGTGAACAGAACTCTGCCTACTAGAAAATGATGGTATTTCTTTAATGCATTACTGAGTGACAGTGTATCCTCCAGAAAATACAAAAAAAAAAAAATGAACGAAAAACAACAACAGAACTCTCATATCTACTCCTTGTTTCTCATGTATCAAACTATTATTGCATAATCCCCATTATATCTATGTATACCTTCGACCCTTACTGGACGCATCCCTATTAATCCTTGTATATCTTATCTGTATATATCCTTCTATTTCCCTCCCCTCAACATGGCCATGTCTCCCCTACTGCCCCTGTATCATACTTATCCCTTGTACAAACCTCCCTGACCTTGCCTTAGTAATATAATCAAACACCATATCACTCCTGGTGTCAGGAGACACCATCTCAGCTACCCGGGGGAGTAGTGTACCCCCTCCACAATATGTCTACCCCCGATGTATATATGTTCCCCCCTAGTGCATACATGCCCTCACTAAACTTGCTGACCTAGCACGCTTTCCCAGAGCCCAAGCCTGGGCGAAGGCGTTATTGCGTCAGTTCATAGTAGACAGCCAAGACGGGCAGACTATTTTGTTGTGAGCTCGTAATAAACTCCTTATCTAGCTGTTTGTACACGGAGTTTCTATCACCAGAGTATTGCAAGTTACAAATGGAAGGCTCCAGGAAAAAAATGGAATAGTAGCATATACATATATATATATATATATATATATATATATATATATATATATATATATATATATATATATATATATATATATATATATATATATGTATATATATATATGTATGTATATACACACACACACGTGAAATACGTCAGGAAAGATAAGACTAAGTGAACATTTCTCTGAAAAATATGAAAAGAGGGAAGGCTCCAGGAAAAAAAGGGAATAGTAGCAGATTTACTGCTGGATGAAGGCGTGGAGGAATAAAACAGGCTTGCCCATTTACTTGCTCAATGTATAAAACAGAATAAAATTCCCAAAACATAGTGTAATGCAATGGCTATTTTACTTAAAAAAAAAAAAAAAAAAGGGCGATTCAAAAGATCTTAGTGACTATCGACCCATTAGCTTATTATCAGTCATTTGCAAACTCTTCACTAAACTCCTATGGAAGAGAATAACAACAAATTTGGAAGAAAACTAACCTCGTGAACAGGCAGGATTCCGAAGTGGGTATTCGACTATTAATCATCTACGTACAATGAATCAGCTAATTGAGAAAATTACAGAATATAATAAACCCCCGTGCTTAGGTTTTGCTGATTATGAAGAGGCTTTTGACTCAGTCGAGCACATAGCAATTATAAATTCATTGCGAGAACAAGCAGTAAATGAGAACATTGTAAAACTGCTCGAAAACATATAAAGAGGGAACTGCTACAGTTAAATTACATAAAGACTCGGAAAAAAATTAAGATTTAGAAGGGCGTGCATCAGGGAGATACAATTTCACCAGCATTATTTACACCATGCCTAGAAAGTATTTTCAGAAAGTTAGACTGGAAGAACAAAGGAATAAACATAGATGGAGAAAAACTAAACCATTTAAGATTTGCATATGACACTGTCCTAATCTCAGAAACAGGAGCGACATTGCAAGAAATGTTAAATGACCTGAACAGACAAGGTCTCAAAGTAGGACTAAAGATAAACCGGAGTAAAACTAAAGTAATTTTTAATCCACGTACATCAAAAAGCGTTATCAGAATAAGCGATGAAATACCTGAAGAAGTTGAGAAGTACAACTACTTGGGACAAATACTTACATTAACGAAAGATAGCGAAATAAAAAGACGCATTACAATTGGATAGAAAGCTTGCGGTAAACATAGAGACATTATGAAAAGTTTCTTGCCAGTTTGTTTGAAACGAAAAGTATATAACGAATGTATAATTCCAGCTATGACGTATGGTTGTGAGACCTGGAAACTGACAAAATCATTGGAAAATAAATTAATCCGTTCTCAGGGAGGAATGGAAAGATCAATGTTGGGAATATCATTAAGAGACAGGAAATGAACAACTTGGGTGAGAGAGCAGACTAAAGTCAAAGATATTATAGAAGTTATAAAAGAACAGAAGTGGAGGTGGGCAGACCATATAGCAAGAATATGGGATAATCGATGGAGCAAGAGGCTGACTGACTGGACACCAAGAGATTATAAGCGTAGCAGAAAAAGGCCAGACAGGAGATGGAGAGATGAGGTAGAGATATTTGCAGGGAAAGCGTGGCAAAGATTCGCTCAGGCAAAGAATTCGTGGAAAAGGTTGGGGGAGGCCTTTGTTCAGCAGTGGACTAGTTATGGCTGATGATATATATATATATATATATATATATATATATATATATATATATATATATATATATATATAGAGAGAGAGAGAGAGAGAGAGAGAGAGAGAGAGAGAGAGAGAGAGTATATACATATCTATATCTATCTATCTATCTATCCCACTATCTCTCTCTGTATATTATATATATATATATATATATATATATATATATATATATATATATATATATATATATATATATATATATATATATATATATATATATATATATATATATATATATATATATATATATATATATATATATATATATATATATATATATATACCTTTCCTTGGGGGAAGCAGCCTAGGTATATATATATATATATATATATATATATATATATATATATATATATATATATAAATTATCTTGCTGATGTTCCATGGCAGTCTTTCTTCTCTAGTGATGCCAATTCTACCCAGTCCCACATTTGCGACTTAATACTAGCTGGTATGGATTTATTCATACCAAGTCAACAATTCACTAAAAGATCAAACTCTCCAAAATGGTTTGATGGCAATTGTGCCAGAGCAACAGCCCAAAAGTCATTAGCATATAACTCAAACTTAAAATCAAAAACATCTGAATCACTCTCCCAATTTAAAATTGCTAGAAATCATGCAAAAGCTGTATTAAATCTATCTAAATCAAACTTTCTTCAAAAGCAAGCATCAAAACTACTTAACAACCTTAATGACAATAGAATATTCTGGTCAACTCTTAATTCTTTCACTAATAACTTTAACAAGTCATCTTCCATTCCCCCACTAAAATCTTCAGATGGCAATATTACAAGTGACCCACGTGGGAAAGCAGATATCTTTGCTAGTACCTTTGCAAGAAACTCTACCATAGATGATACCAGCCAGAATGTCTCAGTACTGGAACTTGATTCTCCCGAAATTGCCTCACTTAAAATACAGACAAGATTCGTAAAATCCATCCTAGACAATTTACCTACCAACAAAGCTCCAGGCCCAGATGGAATTCCGCCAATTGTTTTGAAAAAGTGTTCCCCTGAACTTGTCTCTGTCCTAGCTAAATTATTCAGACTATGCATACGTACTTCTTTACTCCCAAATTCATGGAAAGAAGCCAATATCCACCCAGTTCCGAAGAAAGGAAGTTCGTCTGACCCCTCCAATTACAGACCAATAGCTGTCACATCTTCTCTTGGTAAGGTATTTGAAACTTTAATTAACAAGCATATTGTTAAACATCTTGAATCCAACAACTTAATTAGTGATAGACAATACGGTTTTCGTCACGAAAGATCCACCATTGACATACTCAATCTCTTAACTCATACCATCCATCAATCAATTGATCTTTTTGGAGAAACTCATGCAGTAGCTCTTGATATCTCTAAAGCTCTCGACAGAGTATGGCACCGTTCCCTGCTGTCCAAACTCCCTTGCTATGGACTAACGCCTTTTGTTCCTTTGATATCTTCTTATCTTAGTGACAGGAAAATAAGAGTAAAAGTAGATGATGTATATTCGAATTTCCGCTCAATTAACCCCGGCGTGCCGCAGGGATCAGTTCTGGCGCCAACCCTATTTCTGGTTCATATTAATGATCTCTTATCTGTCACTCACAATCCCATTCACTCATATGCAGATGACACTACATAGTTCATTCACACTCAGACATCCATTTACAAAGTCTAATATCTCTACCTCTCAACTCAGTACAGCCATCTCCATAAATCAAGATCTATCTACAATCAGAGAATGGGGACAAAACAACCTTGTCTCTTTTAATGCTAGTAAAACTAAATATATACAGTTAACTAATAGACAGATATTACCAGATTCGTACATTACCTTCAGTGCTACTAATATTCCCATCTCCAAAAGGATTGAAATTCTTGGTGTCTCACTTAACAGTGCCCTCAGCTGGACCTCTCATGTCAGATCACTTGCTAAAACCGCCTCAAAGAAACTTGGATTATTGTACAGAGTCCATAACTTCTTCGCTGATGAGCAGTTAGCTATAATTTATAGGAGTCATGTGCGCTCTCAGCTTGAATATTGCTCACCCTTGTGGAATGGTTGTGGAGAGGTTGCATTGAGACAACTAGACAAAATTCAGAATAAAGCTGTTAGAATCATTAACAACCCTGCCATTACATATAAACTACGTCCCCTGCAAGTAAGAAGGAATGTTGCCTCCCTTGCATTATTTTACGGATATTTTTTTGGCAAATGCTCAGATGAAGTAGCGTCCATGGTGCCACCTCTCCATGCCTTCCCTCGTGCTACACGGGCATCTGGTAGCACTCATGACTGGAATGTCACTCAACCATATTGCAGAACTTCTGCCTATCAGAATTCTTTCATTCCCCGAACTGCATCTCTCTGGAACTCGCTTCCCCATAGTTGTTTTCCTCCAAATTTCAACCTACAACTGTTCAAGTCTAACTGTTACAGATATTTTATGAACAGAGGACACCAGTAATCTGGTGTATGGATTTTTTTTTTTTCCCATTTGTTTTTCCTTCCTCCGTTCTGTTATAATATATATATATATATATATATATATATATATATATATATATATATATATATATATATATATATATATATATATATATATGATAAAATGCATCGGAGACCAAAGAAAAACATTTGTTTTCCACTTAAATCTTTAATAACATAGTTTTGATTATGTCTTAGATTAAATGTTTAGTTTTATGTAATTTTATTCAGGTATGGAAAGCCTTTAATTATTTAATGTAATAACTGGCACATGATAAAAATTATTAGTTTAGTTCTAAAACTGCACTCTGGTAATAAATTGCCTCTCTGAGTCTGTTTCTGTTGGCAAGTATATACTTTGTGATATCTCACCGTCTTTTTTTTTTTTTGCTTATATGGTTCATGATAAAAATTTTTCTCCTATTGTGCAAAAATTGCCACCGGTCTAAATATACGAGTTTGAATGTCTTTTTACCAATGGATACTAATTTGTGTTTGATACATTTGCAAGAATTTACTTACAATATTTATCACATCAAGTACAAGTACTTCATTCCTGTCTGAGCGTTCGTCTCCTTCTCTAATAAACGTTAATGTTGATTTTCAGGTGATCATGCTCTTCTTGCCGTACTGAACTAAAGATGGCTATCATCGCAAACCTACCGGAATATCACCAATTGAATTTGTTTAGTTCCTGATGGCATCTTAATTGCAATATGAAGTATTGTCTGCAAAGTCACAATCTTTTATAATGGATATTACATGTCTGGAGGCACTGTTTGATTATTTCAAAAATATTTTGTAGGGCCTACCGGAAAATTCTGTTTCAATTTCTCTCTTGGTACACATTTTTACCAAAGATCCTCATTATTCCTCTGAAGTTGGCATATTATCCCTTTGAAGGTAAGTACCCACCGGTTAAGAGTCCCAGATCAATATGTTCCTTCAGCCTGTCCATGTGAGATACTTTGCTTTTGTCCACCATTCATAATGTTTCTTCATCTTGTCCAGATATCTTCTTTGTTATTGCCAACCATCCATTTAATTCATTGTCCAGTTTATTTGCATCCATTCACTCCACCATCCATAAGTTTCTTCAGCTTGTCAAAGTTAGCTTTAAATCCGTTTGGTGGGAATCCATGCGTACCCAGGCCAGTGATGGCAAAGGTTGCTCCAGCTTTGGGTGAGGCAGCCATCTGGTCAGGGGTCAGTCCCAGCGTGCCTGTGTGGCGTAATCCTCCCCACCCCAGCACACTGACGCCACCTGCGACACCGGCATCGCCACCTTACGCAAGATATCACCAGTGTTGGGGTCCACACAGATTACCTGAGGAAATGGTTTTAATTAACACACGGTTAAACTTCACAGGCTCTTGTATCCATAATTATACTATACTGACAAGAGCAGCATAACACATCATGCCACCTATCTTGAGGTCCATGGAGATCACTTGGGAAGGGGGTTTAGTCAACATTTGTTAAAGATTATTGACATTCATATCCACAAACACTCTGTATTGACGTCCACAGCACAACACAACAATACAACATCCTCTGCAATATCACCTGTATGGTGGATTACAGAGATCACCTGGTGATGGGAAAGGGTTTTTGAAGATTTACTGTGCAAATTAGTATGACTGCGTGGATCTCTCTTGTTTGAAAAAATCCCAAGTGTTAACCTAATGAAGTATTGTATTGTTCTTGTTATAAGTCAGAGATGTATGCTAAAATGCAAAAATTTTCCATACAGTTGGTGTTACAAATTGGGCAATCTGTTAAGTCAGCCTTGCACGTATTACTGAAACTCTAATGAAAGGTCTTTTGAATAAGAGCCTCATTTTCCTCCACCTAAGGATGGGGTGAGCAAGAGTCCAGAAAACAAAGTAAAATACAGAACTGGAAGAACTATTAATGTCATCATCCTAACCTTTTTTCCCACCTAAGGCTGGGATGAGGTAGGATGAGGGAAGAAAAAGCAAGAAAGACAGAATTTCTTAACATTATGCATAGCAAAAAGTGATATGTATGAACAGGATGAAATATATGAACAGTGAAGTGGAATGTTAAAGTGGAGATGTCGTAGAATATACAGCTTCTTGTCGTACCAAGCTACCAGGTACTGTGGCTGCCTTCACTCCAGGCCAGGAATGGATAGAGTACTTGGAAAGGTATCAACTCTTTGAGAAAGGGCGTAAACTTGAGAAAAACATCCAGCTTTCCAAATACTCTCGTTTGGAGCCGGCTGATCTTTTCCAGTTAGAACATCATGTTGGGTGTCAAGATTGGTGACTTTGTTGAACAAGGCCTAAGCATGCGTGTGGCTGCAGACCTGAATTAAGGAAAGGAGGTGCTGGCTGTTCCACTTGAGGCCATGCTTACTGAAGATTGCCAAACAGTCTTATCTAAGTTCTTTCATGAAGGGGGAATCCATCGTGCAACACATGGGCAATGTGTGCTGGAGAAGTGGGTTAACCCATAGTCAGAGTGGCTCCTCCGTGTCCGCCTGCTTCCCCACAGATACCCTACAGTCCTCTTTTGCACACCAGAAAACCTCCAAAGTCTCAAGGGATCACTGGCTCAGGAGCAGGCAGTAAAGCAGTTCCGCAATACTGCCTGCCAGTACTTCTATATCCACATTGCACCTGCGAAGCCAAGAGCTGGCCAGTTAGGGACTATAGTACTTCTGAAGCATATAAATAGGCAGTACCTACGGTGATGACACGACAATACTGCATCCCAGTTGGTTGCAGTGAAGACACTAGTAGTGGACAGATGGTACTTATACCTGCCTGTGAAGTGTGTAATCACCAGCAAGGTACATACTCAACAGATTACAACTGCAAAAAGCAGCTGAGTGTGTGTTTGGCCCAGAGAGACTTTAAGGCTGGGAAACAGTTCACCGTACATTACACTCATCGCCCCAACTCTGACCTCTTCCTCTACAATGGATTTGTAGATTTCGATAAAAAAGTGACAGCCTAGGAGTGAAGCTTGGAGTGAGCAAGAAGGACCCACTCCACCAGGAGAAGGTTGATTTACTAAACTGCCTCGGCCTGCCCTCCTCTGGGGCCTTCTTGCTGGTGCTTGGTGCTCACCCATTCTCACCTGTGCTCCTTGCTTTCACTCGCATCCCCTGCATGGATAAAGAATTCCTGGACTATTCGTGTGGTAATAGACAGCGAGTCAAGGGCTTGCTTCATGAAGACTTTGAGGTAGACAGCCCAACGCAGGACATGATATGGAACTTCCTCCACACACGGGTCACTCTCCCCACAAGTGCATATCTCACATTACATGATGGTGATGAGGCAGTACTGGCTACTGCTTAGGATTTTCTTGCACTATTATTGTCTCTGCTAGTACGTGAGAAGAGGATCCGCATGGACGCCATCTCTTTTCGGTAGAGAGGCGGCCTGCAGTCCTAATGGACCCAGGATCGAATCCCGGTTGGGGCAGGGAACAGTTTAAGGATATGAATTTCCTAAAGCAGACTTTCCTGATCTACCAGATGACCCGCCGGCATGTCATAAAAATACCCCCGCTAATACCAATACACCGTCCTGTATGAGACAGCCCTAGCATGTATTCAATATGAATGGTGGGTGTTAGCGCCGAAGTGGTGACATGTGGAGATGGAGGAGAACTACTGGGCCTTGGGATAGGTCACTGCCCCCAAGAAATAGGCCTTGAAGCCTTTGCCCAGAGTCGGACACGTAAAAAAAAAAAATAATAAAAAAAAGTGAACCCTCTTCCTTGATATCCTTTTTTTTTTCAATACTTACTGTCTCCACCTAAACCTTACCATGCCCAGTTGTGTGATGTTTAGTCATACACTGCTTTACACTTTTCATCTATACTAATTCGCTGGCACACTTACGGTTCGTTATTACCCCGCCCTGTTTTTTTTTTTTTTATCTTAACTTAGTCTTTGCTTTTATTATATCATTTTACTATTATACCAATATCATCTTTATCACATGATTTTGTTCATCTTAGGGGGGGCTTCTGAAGTTGTGTTCACACCAAGTTCTTGCTGGCACCGGAAGTTGTGAGCAAGACTTGTGGATCACCGTAGCCTATTGGAGTTCCCTTATCTACCTTGCCTGCATCTAGTTGGTCCAGTTGAATGAATTGCAGTGGTGGAAAACCCACCCACACCCGCCTGCATTCTTGAGAACACTTGTATGTTTAACAGTAATGCAAAACTCTACCTGTGACCTGAAAGGCCACTTGTATCGTCTACAGTGATGCAAATTTCCCACCTGCACCCTCAAACATGGTGGTAGGAGGTGGCGACCATCATCCACTCCCTTGCTGTACTGCTGCCCACTTCCTTCGTCACCTTTATCATTCATTTTCTATCTTTCCGCCTCTCTTCCTTTTTTTTCCATCTCTCCTATCGCTTTTCATTGCTTTCTTTCCTTTTCAGGTTATTGTACATTAGGTGACAGGTCTAATGGTTCCCTGTAATCCAGGAATCCATGTACAGTGCTGGGTGGTAACCATATAACCAAAATAAACGTGTTTCCTGCGTGTCAAGAAGTGGGCTGGCAGACGGTTAATGCCGCTCCCCTTAAAAAAATTAACTCAAAGACAAACGGCAACCCCATACGGGATTATGGCATGTGGCTATAGACAGAGAGAAAAAGGGCTAGACATTCATTTGCACACCATTAAGCCCCAGACATCCTAGCTCAACTTCACAGGCCTAAGCAAGCATTTGCTTATATATATATATATATATATATATATATATATATATATATATATATATAGATATAGATATAGATATAGATATATATAGATATATATAGATATATATATATATATATATATATATATATATATATATATATATATATATATATATATATATATATATATATATATATATATATATATATATTCCACAATCCTTGTCTATCCACCCGGTCATATGCTTTCTCCAAATCCGTATGCGGCTTTCATGGATTTGGAGAAAGCATAAGACAGGGTGGATAGACAAGGATTGTGGAAAATATTAAGAATATATGGAGTAGATGAGAAGTTGCTGAATGCTGTGAAGACTATGTACGATGGTGCGAAGGCTGCAGTGCGTGTGGATGGTGAACTAAGTGAATTTTTCTCTTTGAAAGTTGGGTTGAAACAGGGATGTGTCATGTCTCCATGGTTGTTCAATCTGTACATGGATGGGGTAATAAAAGAGGTACAAGTTAGTATAGTGGATGTTGGAGTGGCCCTGGTGAGAGAGGATAGTATTTGGAAACTCCCTGTACTGTTGTTTGCAGATGATACTGTGTTGTTGAGTGAAAACGAAGGGGTGCTGCAAGGCTTGGTGGATGAGTTTGGGAGAGTGCGTAAGAAACGGAATCTAAAGGTGAATGTAGGGAAGAGTAAAGTGATGGTCTTTGAGAGAGGTGAAGTCAGTGAATGTACAGCGAGGTTGGATGGTGAGGAATTGGAAAATGTGAGTACGTTTAAGTACTTGGGTAGTGTGATGAGTAAGGATGGAGGTTTGGAGGGTGAAGTGCATGAAAGGGTACAGCAGGGAAGAAAGGTTGTTGGTTCTTTGAAAGCAGTGGTAAGAAACAGGGAAGTGAGCATGGAAGTGAAAAAGTTACTACATGACAGTATTGTGATACCAACTCTAACGTATGGAAGTGAAGCTTGGACGTTGTTGGAAGGACACAAGTCAAGAGTGAGAGCAGTGGAAAGAATTGAATTATTTAAGAGGAGCCTGTGGAGTCACATGGAGAGACAGGCTGACGAATGAGGATATAAAGGAGCGTTGTGGTGTGGATGTGGATGTGATAGGAAGCGTTATGAGGAACACACTGAGGTGGTTTGGCCATGTGGAGAGGATGGAGGGTGAAA
This sequence comes from Coenobita brevimanus, assembly GCF_032717465.1. Lineage (NCBI taxonomy): Eukaryota > Metazoa > Arthropoda > Malacostraca > Decapoda > Coenobitidae > Coenobita > Coenobita brevimanus. The sequence continues at coordinate 11,567,679 of NC_136961.1, forward strand.
GACTGACGAAGAGAGTGTATGTGAGTGAGGTGGAGGGGGGAAGAGGGAGAGGGAGGCCGAGGATGAGATGGAGTGATGGGGTGGAGAGGTATATGAGAGAGATGGGGTGTGAGTTGGGAGCAGGGCAGAGAAATGGCGGGGGACAGGGCGACTTGGAGGTGATTTGTTTGTGGCCACCCCAAACGGGATTGAGGCGTCTGGCAATAGATTGATAGATAGATAGATATTTATCTATCTATCTATCGATCTATCTATGTATTTATAGATATATATATATATATATATATAGATAGATAGATAAATAGATAAATAGAGAAACATCTATCTATCTATCTATCTGTCTATTTATCAATCAATCAATCTATCTATCTATCTGTCTATTTATCAATCAATCAATCTATCTATCAATCAATCAATCAATCAATCTCTTTCTCTCTGTCTATCTATCTATCTATCTATCTATATATATATGGGGGGATGGGGGCTCAGTGGTAGAGCACCTGGCACAGCGTGACAAAGTAAGCTCCCTCGCCGGGAGAGGTAGAGCACTCGTGTCACCTAGCTGGTTGTAGCAGCCGTGGCTCAGTGGGTCATAGCTCTCTGACCAAAGGATCGGAGGTTCGAGTCAACCCAGTGGTCATGGGTAGACATCAGGAAGGGCATCCGGTCATAAAGTGCTACACGCTTCAAAAACAAAGTTCCTCTACCCTGGGGCAACACCTTAGCCCATATTGAAAAAAGGGCACACGGCGTAAAACTCTAATATATATATATATATATATTGATGAAGAGAGGACCATAGAGAGACAGATTGATATAAACAGATAGATGGACAGACAGATGCGCTTCACATACCATTTATCATGCATGTCTTTTTTTTTTTTTCCTCCATCATGCGCATAGGGACATTTCAGCCTTGACACTTAGAGCAAGGGTGACCAACTTCCTCTTCTCTGTGACATTATTTGAACAATGAATTCCATCTCTCAGAAGGAAACCCTTACTGGTCGCATCCAGTTAGAGTGCCTAAACCTACTTGAGTACCAACTAGGTATCTATCCATCTATTGCTAGACGCCTTAATCCCTTATACGGGGTGGCCACAAACAAATCGCCTCCATGTTACATTGTCCCCCGCCATTTCACTGCCCTGCTCCCAGTTCACACCCCCTTCTCTCATATACCTCTCCTCTCCATCCCTCAATGTCATCCTTGGCCTTCCCCTCCCTCTCTCCCCCTCCACCTCACTCACATACACTCTCCTCGTCAGTCTCTCACCTCCATCCTCTCCACATGGCCAAACCACCTCAATGTGTTTCTCCTAACGCTTCCTATCATATCCACATCCACACCACAACGCTCTTTCACATTCTCATTTGTCAGCCTGTCTCTCCATGTGACTCTACAGGCTCCTCTCAAATAACTCATTTCCACTGCTCTCACTCTTGACTTGCGTCCCTCCAACAGCGTCCAAGCTTCATTTCCATACGTTAGAGGTGGTATCATAATACTGTCATGTAATATTTCACTTCCATGTTCACTTCCCTGTTTCTTCCCACTGCCTTCAATGAATCAGCAACCTTTCTTCCTTGTTGTACCCTTTCAAGCAGTTCACCCTCCAAACTTCCATCCTTACTCATCACACTACCCAGGTATTCAAACATACTCACATTTTCCATTTCGTCATCATTCAAACTCACTGTTAATTAACTGACTTCACCTCTTTCGAAGACCATAACTTTACGCTTCCCTGCATTCTCCTTTAGATTCCGTTTCTTATACACTCTCCCAAATTCATCCACCAAGCCTTGCAGCTCCCCTTCGTCTTCACTGAACAACACAATATCATCTGCAAACAACAGTACAGGGAGTTTCCAAACATTTCCCTGTCTCATTAGGGCCACTCCAACTAGGTATCAGTTTTGTTATATAGTTACCATCAGACATGGGAAATGGCTTTCTGAATTACTTGCAAACATTTGGCATGTCAAACAGACAAAGATCTTGTGCTATATCAAGAAACTGGATGGCGGGTGCCCCCATCTGCCATACACCAAACGTATAATACAGACGTGGTTTTCAGTTTCATTCTAAACTGATTATTGACAAGAAAAAAAAATACTTTTTCATAAGTAACTTAATGTTTGATATAGTAATCATTGTCAATACCGATTTGCTATCGATTACCATCTCTAGTGTATCCTCTTATTCCTCATCAGGTTTGAACTAAATGACTGAGAAGGCAGTGTATCGGTGCACAAAAATAATCATCCACACCTGTCCCACCTTAGGGTGCAGAGAGACAGGGTCCATAAAGCGAGAATAAACATGACAAAATGAGATCCTACACAAAGTTTGCTCAGTTAAGTGGGTCACACTCCAATTCATTCACAATTATAGCCCCCCATCCCCAAATCCTGGCTCTACCTAAAAAGTACAAACTTACACCTCACTTAGCCTCGCATTCACCTATCATACAGAGTCCATCTGACGACAGGCAAGTTAAATGGGGTAACAAACCCTGGTCATACACTTCTTCACACAAAATATAACGAGCAAGCTGCTTCCTTGTCAGTTCCCTAGCCTCAACAGCTTCCACACCTCCTTCTAAGACGCTCATTTATGATATACCATCCTATGATACTATTCCTCATTCTACCTACAAATTAACTCAGATACATAATTTTCAATACCCTATTCAAACCCATTCTCTCTGCCCATAATATCTAACCACACCCTGCTGATTGGGGTCACCTTGACCTGGTGGTGGGGCTTGAAGCTTGACTGGCAGTGCCACCTACTCTGAAGACCTGCCTACCTGCTGGAGGCCTGCTGGTGATATCGCTTGTCCCTGCCCACCTTCCATCTTGGGTGGGGTTTTTGTCTCCCCACATGTTTGCCATGTGTGGCTTCCCGTAAAGCTGGGAGACGAGAGTCCTGAGTGTTGAGCAATGCAGTTAGCAACACACCTCTTTTGTCCCCTACTCTGGCTAGATGGGAGGCCTAGTTGGGCCCGACCAGGTCAATCAGCTGGTCACTTGCAGTGGGTAGGGTCAAGCAGGCACTGTGGGACCTGATGAAACCTATTGTCCTGGAGTCACGCTTGTGTAGGTCCCCTGGTGGTTACCTGCATTTACTTCCCTGAGGTTGTCAGTGGTTCTATCTAGGACATATAGCCATCCCGTTGAGCTACAAGGGGGATGGAGGAGGGGCGAATGAAGTCATTTAGCCTTTATTCCATGGATCGTCCCTCCCACTACCGACCTGACCTTAAAGCTGACAACCACATATCTGTTCCTGGCCTGCCCTCTGATGCAGAGGTTCCATCTCCTAAAGGTGCCTTGCTTATTGCCACACTTGAGTCTTATCAACAACTGGCTCGTTCGCAGTTCTGTAGAGCGTCTGATCCTCTTCTCTCTATAAAGTCTCCACCTCAGGTCTTGCCTGGTCTTTACAGACCTGCCCATTTCACTCAGTAAATGGTGATCCATGCAGTGGAGGGTATTTCTGTGATGGATGTATGGAGCAAAAACTGCTTCACAACAAGATAGGAACTTCCTTGTGGAGGTCACCTCTCCGGATGAAAAGATAGACTCTGTGCTCTGAAGAGTCTGGGGCCTCAGTTACATGCTCGCCGCATCCCACTTTCAACCAATCTCATGGGGTGGTCTACTCTTGGGAGGTGCTCCGGTACTCAGAGGAGAAACTTGTTGAGGAACTCAAGGTCCTTGGTGTTTCTAAAGTTGAAAGATTCCGTTAGAAGACTGATGGTATCCTATTGCTTGTGCCCTACCATTTGCTGACTTTCAATGCCACTGAGCTTCCTTCTTCCATCAAGGTTGCTTGGATGTCGCTAAGGCCGGCTACACACGCTCAGTTTTTTGCTCTGGTTTAACTGTGCAAGCCAAAACTGCACAGTTAAAACAGAATCCCGCCAGTGTATCCACACAGCACAATTATTGGTCAGTATTATCCAGTAGACGAGATGGACGGAAGTGACAAAGACTTACTTCAGGCCATTGATGCTGTAGCATGTGCTATTAAAAACAAGTGAAAAAGGGGGAAATGCAAGAAGTCTGATGTGAGAACTGGCTGTTGAAAAGCAAACAATTTTCTCTCATGAACATGGAAGAATTCAAACTAGAAAATGATGACTGATACAATTACCTTCGCATGACAGGAAAACTATTTGGCAACTTTTATCTTTAGTTGCTCATGTAATTGAAAGATAGGACACTTGTATGAGAAAAGCCATTACTCCTGACGAACGTCTGACTTTTTTTTTTATGAGACGAAGAAGGAACCAAAGGTTGAGCCCGCATTAACGTTCCTTCCAAGAAAAAACAAAAACAATACAAAAGAAAGCCAAAATCACGATCCATTCATTTCGAGATACCTGGACACACTGCATTTGAAAGATGGGAGATCATAGGAAGTAGGAACTACAGACAAAGGGAGACAGTTCCGGAGTTGACCTATTGCATAAATGAAGGACTGAGAGTAACGGTTAACTCTTGCATTAATGAGTTGGACAGCAAAGGGATGAGAGTTTGTTGCTAGACGGGTGCTACGCGCCCGTCATAGAGGTGAAGGGATGCAATCAGGCAGTTCAGAGGAGCAGTGACCATTGAAGTAGCGATAGAAAAGAGATAAAGAGGCAACAGCGCGGTGAAGAGACAAAAGTTGAAGGGAGCCAGTAAGAGGAGGAGAGTTGATGAGACGAATAGCCTTTGACTCCACCCTATTTAGAAGAGCTGTAAGTGGGGAGCCTCCCCATACATGAGAGTTGTACTCTAAACAGGGCAAATAAAACTCCTGTATAAAGTCAACAACTGTGCAGGAGGAAAGAAGGCACGGAGTCGGCTTAGCACACCTAATCTTTTGGAGGCAGATTTTACAAGATGTTATATGATTTTTCCAAGACAAGTCCCATGTGAATGAAATCCAAAGCATGTTCAAGGATAATGCAGGATTGAGCTGGATATTATTAAACATTAGTGGGTATTCCTGTGGAAGATTTTGACGGGTTGATAGGTGTAGAAACTGAGTCTTTGATGCATTAAAAAACATGTCATCCAAGATTATTTTTACCCCAGTCAGAGATACAAGCCAAGTCAGACATTAGGTGTGCCATAACCTCATTCCTTGTTTGTTAAAGTAACTGCTGAGATGGACGTTGCGGGAACCGAATGGAAAGGTGAAGGGGGGAATTATCAGCGTACGAGTGGATAGGGTTTGATGTACAGTTTAGAAGAAGAGAGAGTTGGTGATAGGACAGAGCAATGAGGAACACCACTGTAAACAGATGCAGGAGAAGAACGATGGTCGACTACAACAGCAGCTATGGAATGACCAGAAGGGAAGCTATAGATGAAAACACAGATAGAAAGAATGATGCTCGTCTACAACAGCAGCTATAGAACGACCGGAAAGGAAGCTATAGATGAAAGCACAGAGAGAATGATAGAACCCGTAATAGGGCAGTTTGGAAATTAAAGCTTTATGCCAGACTCAGTCGAAACCCTTTGAGATGTCAAGTGCAATGGCAACGCTTTCACCAAAGTCCCGAAAGGAAGATGACCAGGAATATGAAAGGTAGGTGAGAAGATCGCCAGTGGAGCGTCCCTGACGGAACCCATACTGACGATATATATCTATCTATCTATCTATATACCTAGGCTGCGTCCCCCAAGGAAAGGGAGGTAGCCGAGACAGGACGACTCACTCTCCATTTACTCATCCATTCAAACACATTCATTCGCATCTTAGCCCCAAAGGGGAGAACGGACAGATATATATATATATATATATATATATATATATATATATATATATATATATATATATATATATATATATATATATATATATACACACACACACACGTGAAATACGTCAGGAAAGACCAGACTAAGTGAACATTTCTCTGAAAAATATGAAAAGAGGGAAGGCTCCAGGAAAAAAGTGGAATAGTAGCCGATTTACTGCTGGATGAAGGCGTCGAGGTATAAAACAGGCTTGCCCATTTACTTGCTCAATGTATAAAACAGAATAAAATTCCCAAAACATATTGTAATGCAATGGCTATTTTACTTGAAAAAAAAAAAGGGGGGGCGATTCAAAAGATCTTAGTGACTATCGACCCATTAGCTTATTATCAGTCATTTGCAAACTCTTCCACTAAAGTCCTATGGAACAGAATAACAACAAATTTGGAAGAAAACTAACCTCGTGAACAGGCAGGATTCCGAAGTGGGCATTCGACTACTGATCATCTACATACAATGAATCAGGTAATTGAGAAAATTACAGAATATAATAAACCGCCGTGCTTAGGTTTTGTTGATTATGAAAAGGCTTTTGACTCATTCGAGCACATAGCAATTATAAATTCATTGCGAGAACAAGCAGTAAATGAGAACACTGTAAAACTGCTCGAAAACATATAAAGAGGGAACTGCTACAGTTAAATTACATAAAGACTCGGAAAAAAAATTAAGATTTAGAAGGGCGTGCATCAGGGAGATACAATTTCACCAGCATTATGTACACCATGCCTAGAAAGTATTTTCAGAAAGTTAGACTGGAAGAACAAAGGAATAAACATAGATGGAGAAAAAATAAAACATTTAAGATTTGTATATGACACTGTCCTAATCTCAGAAACAGAAGCGACATTGCAAGAAATGTTAAATGACCTGAACAGACAAGGTCTCAAAGTAGGACTAAAGATAAACCGGAGTAAAACTAAAGTAATTTTTAATCCACGTACATCAAAAAGCGTTATCAGAATAAGCGATGAAATACCTGAAGAAGTTGAGAAGTACAACTACTTGGGACAAATACTTACATTAACGAAAGATAGCGAAATAAAAAGACGCATTACAATTGGATAGAAAGCTTGCGGTAATCATAGAGACATTATGAAAAGTTTCTTGCCAGTTTGTTTGAAACGAAAAGTGTATAACGAATGTATAATTCCAGCTATGACATATGGTTGTGAGACCTGGAAACGTGACAAAATCATTGGAAAATAAATTAATCCGTTCTCAGGGAGCAATGGAAAGATCAATGTTGGGAATATCTTTAAGAGACAGGAAATGATCAACTTGGGTGAGAGAGCAGACTAAAGACAAAGATATTATAGAAGTTATAAAAGAACAGAAGTGGAGGTGGGCAGACCATATAGCAAGAATATGGGATAATCGATGGAGCAAGAGGCTGACTGACTGGACACCAAGAAATTATAAGCGTAGCAGAAAAAGGCCAGACAGGAGATGGAGAGATGAGGTAGAGATATTTGCAGGGAAAGCGTGGCAAAGATTGGCTCAGGTAAAGAATTCGTGGAAAAGGTTGGGGGAGGCCTTTGTTCACCAGTGGACAGGTTATGGCTGATGATATATATATATATATATATATATATATATATATATATATATATAGAGAGAGAGAGAGAGAGAGAGAGAGAGAGAGAGAGAGAGAGAGTATATACATATCTATATCTATCTATCTATCTATCTATCCCACTCTCTCTCTCTGTATATTATATATATATATATATATATATATATATATATATATATATATATATATATATATATATATATATATATATATATGGTAAAATGCATCGGAGACCAAAGAAAAACATTTGTTTTCCACTTAAATCTTTAATAACATAGTTTTGCTTATGTCTTAGATTAAATGTTTAGTTTTATGTAATTTTATTCAGGTATGGAAAGCCTTTAATTATTTAATGTAATAACTGGCACATGATAAAAATTATTAGTTTAGTTCTAAAACTGCACTCTGGTAATAAATTGCCTCTCTGAGTCTGTTTCTGTTGGCAAGTATATACTTTGTGATATCTCACCGTCTTTTTTTTTTTTTTTTTTGCTTATATGGTTGATGATAAAAATTTTCTCCTATTGTGCAAAAATTGCCACCGGTCTAAATATACGAGTTTGAATGTCTTTTTACCAATGGATACTAATTTGTGTTTGATACATTTGCAAGAATTTACTTACAATATTTATCACATCAAGTACAAGTACTTCATTCCTGTCTGAGCGTTCGTCTCCTTCTCTAATAAACGTTAATGTTGATTTTCAGGTGATCATGCTCTTCTTGCCGTACTGAACTAAGGATGGCTATCATCGCAAACCTACCGGAATATCACCAATTGAATTTGTTTAGCTCCTGATGGCATCTTAATTGCAATATGAGTATTGTCTGCAAAGTCACAACCTTTTATAATGGATATTACATGTCTGGTGGCACTGTTTGATTATTTCAAAAATATTTTGTAGGGCCTACCGGAAAATTCTGTTTCAATTTCTCTCTTGGTACACATTTTTACCAAAGATCCTCATTATTCCTCTGAAGTTGGCATATTATCCCTTTGAAGGTAAGTACCCACCGGTTAAGAGTCCCAGATCAATATGTTCCTTCAGCCTGTCCATGTGAGATACTTTGCTTTTGTCCACCATTCATAATGTTTCTTCATCTTGTCCAGATATCTTCTGTGTTATTGCCAACCATCCATTTAATTCATTGTCCAGTTTATTTGCATCCATTCACTCCACCATCCATAAGTTTCTTCAGCTTGTCCAAGTTAGCTTTAAATCCGTTTGGTGGGAATCCATGCGTACCCAGGCCAGTGATGGCAAAGGTTGCTCCAGCTTTGGGTGAGGCAGCCATCTGGTCAGGGGTCAGTCCCAGCGTGCCTGTGGTGACGTATAGAGTGGCGTAATCCTCCCCACCCCAGCACACTGACGCCACCTGCGACACCGGCATCGCCACCTTACGCAAGATATCACCAGTGTTGGGGTCCACACAGATTACCTGAGGAAATGGTTTTAATTAACACACGGTTAAACTTCACAGGCTCTTGTATCCATAATTATACTGTACTGACAAGAGCAGCATAACACATGATGCCACCTATCTTGAGGTCCATGGAGATCACTTGGGAAGGGGGGTTAGTCAACATTTGTTAAAGAGATTATTGACATTCATATCCACAAACACACTGTATTGACGTCCACAGCACAACACAACAATACAACATCCTCTGCAATATCACCTGTATGGTGGATTACAGAGATCACCTGGTGATGGGAAAGGGTTTTTGAAGATTTACTGTGCAAATTAGTATGACTGCGTGGATCTCTCTTGTTTGAAAAAATCCCAAGTGTTAACCTAATGAAGTATTGTATTGTTCTTGTTATAAGTCAGAGATGTATGCTAAAATGCAAAAATTTTCCATACAGTTGGTGTTACAAATTGGGCAATCTGTTAAGTCAGCCTTGCACGTATTACTGAAACTCTAATGAAAGGTCTTTTGAATAAGAGCCTCATTTTCCCCCACCTAAGGATAGGGTGAGCAAGAGTCCAGAAAACAAAGTAAAATACAGAACTGGAAGAACTATTAATGTCATCATCCTAACCTTTTTTCCCACCTAAGGCTGGGATGAGGTAGCATGAGCGAAGAAAAAGCAAGAAAGACAGAATTTCTTAACATTATGCATAGGAAAAAGTGATATGTATCAACAGGATGAAATATATGAACAGTGAAGTGGAATGTTAAAGTGGAGATGTCGTAGAATATACAGCTTCTTGTTGTACCAAGCTACCAGGTACTGTGGCTGCCTTCACTCCAGGCCAGGAATGGATAGAGTACTTGGAAAGGTATCAACTCTTTGAGAAAGGGCGTAAACTTGAGAAAAACATCCAGCTTTCCAAATACTCTCGTTTGGAGCCAGCTGACCTTTTCCAGTTAGAACATCATGTTGGGTGTCAAGATTGGTGACTTTGTTGAACAGGGCCTGGGCATGCGTGTGGCTGCAGACCTGAATTAAGGAAAGGAGGTGATGGTTGTTCCACTTGAGGCCATGCTTACTGAAGATTGCCAAACAGTCTTATCTAAGTTCTTTCATGAAGGGGGAATCCATCGTGCAACACATGGGCAATGTGTACTGGGGAAGTGGGTTAACCAATAGTCAGAGTGGCTCAGAGCAAGCAGTAAAGCTGTTTCAAAATACTGCCTGCCAGTACTTCTATATCCACATTGCACCTGCGAAGCCAAGAGCTGGCCAGTTAGGGACTATAGTACTTCTGAAGCATATAAATAGGCAGTACCTACGGTGATGACACGACAATACTGCATCCCAGTTGGTTGCAGTGAAGACACTAGTAGTGGACAGATGGTACTTATACCTGCCTGTGAAGTGTGTAATCACCAGCAAGGTACATACTCAACAGATTACAACTGCAAAAAGCAGCTGAGTGTGTGTTTGGCCCAGAGAGACTTTAAGGCTGGGAAACAGTTCACCGTACATTACACTCATCGCCCCAACTCTGACCTCTTCCTCTACAATGGATTTGTAGATTTCGATAAAAAAAAGTGACAGCCTAGGAGTGAAGCTTGGAGTGAGCAAGAAGGACCCACTCCACCAGGAGAAGGTTGATTTACTAAACTGCCTCGGCCTGCCCTCCTCTGGGGCCTTCTTGCTGGTGCTTGTGCTCACCCATTCTCACCTGTGCTCCTTGCTTTCACTCGCATCCCCTGCATGGATAAAGAATTCCTGGACTATTCGTGTGGTAATGGACAGTGAGTCAAGGGCTTGCTTCATGAAGACTTTGAGGTAGACAGCCCAACGCAGGACAATGATATGGAACTTCCTCCACACACGGGTCACTCTCCCCACAAGTGCATATCACACATTACATGATGGTGATGAGGCAGCACTGGCTACTGCTTAGGATTTTCTTGCACTATTATTGTCTCTGCTAGTACGTGAGAAGAGGATCCGCATGGACGCCATCTCTTTTCGGTAGAGAGGCGGCCTGCAGTCCTAATGGACCCAGGATCGAATCCCGGTTGGGGCAGGGAACAGTTTAAGGATATGAATTTCCTAAAGCAGACTTTCCTGATCTACCAGATGACCCGCCGGCATGTAATAAAAATACCCCCGCTAATACCAATACACCGTACTGTATTAGACAGCCCTAGCATGTATTCAATATGAATGGTGGGTGTTAGCGCCGAAGTGGTGACATGTGGAGATGTAGGAGGACTACTGGGCCTTGGGATAGGTCACTGCCCCCAAGAAATAGGCCCTGAAGCCTTTGCCCAGAGTCGTACACGTAAAAAAAAAAAAAAAAAAAAGTGAACCCTCTTCCTTGTTATCCTTTTTTTTCCATACTTACTGTCTCCACCTAAACCTTACCATGCCCAGTTGTGTGATGTTTAGTCATACACTGCTTTACACTTTTCATCTATACTAATTCGCTGGCACACTTACGGTTCGTTATTACCCCGCCCTGTTTTTTTTTTTTATCTTAACTTAGTCTTTGCTTTTATTATATCTTTTTACTATTATACCAATATCATCTTTATCACATGATTTTGTTCATCTTAGGGGGGGGCTTCTGAAGTTGTGTTCACACCAAGTTCTTGCTGGCACCGGAAGTTGTGAGCAAGACTTGTGGATCACCGTAGCCTATTGGAGTTCCCTTATCTACCTTGCCTGCATCTAGTTGGTCCAGTTGTATGAATTGCAGTGGTGGAAAACCCACCCACACCCGCCTGCATTCTTGAGAACACTTGTATGTTTAACAGTAATGCAAAACTCTACCTGTGACCTGAAAGGCCACTTGTATCGTCTACAGTGATGCAAATTTCCCACCTGCACCCTCAAACATGATGGTAGGAGGTGGCGACCATCATCCACTCCCTTGCTGTACTGCTGCCCACTTCCTTCGTCACCTTTATCATTCATTTTCTATCTTTCCTCCTCTCTTCCTTTTTTTTCCATCTCTCCTATCGCTTTTCATTGCTTTCTTTCCTTTTCAGGTTATTGTACATTAAGTGACAGGTCTAATGGTTCCCTGTAATCCAGGAATCCATGTACAGTGCTGGGTGGTAACCATATAACCAAAATAAACGTGTTTCCTGCGTGTCAAGAAGTGGGCTGGCTGACGGTTAATGCCGCTCCCCTTAAAAAAATTAACTCAAAGACAAACGGCAACCCCATACGGGATTATGGCATGTGGCTATAGACAGAGAGAAAAAGGGCTAGACATTCATTTGCACACCTTTAACCCCCAGACATCCTGGCTCAACTTCACAGGCCTAAGCCAAGCATTTACTTTTCTATATGAATATATATATATATATATATATATATATATATATATATATATATATATATATATATATATATATATATATATATATATATATATATATATATATATATATATATATATATATATATATATATATATATATATATATCAATCTACCTATGTATGTATCTATTTATAGAGAGAGAGATCTATATTTATAGATAGATAGATAGATAGATAGATAGACATCTATCTATCTATCTATCTGTCTATTTATCAATCAATCAATCTATCAATCAATCAATCAATCAATCAATCTCTTTCTCTCTGTCTATCTATCTATCTATCTATCTATATATATATATATGGGGGCATGGGGGCTCAGTGGTAGAGCACCTGGCACAGCGTGCCAGAGTAAGTTGCCTCGCCTGGAGAGGTAGAGCACTCGTGTCACCTAGCTGGTTGTAGCAGCCGTGTCTCAGTGGGTCATAGCTCTCTGACCAAAGGATCGGAGGTTCGAGTCAACCCAGTGGTCATGGGTAGACATCAGGAAGGGCATCCGGTCATAAAGTGCTACACGCTTCAAAAACAAAGTTCCTCTACCCTGGGGCAACACCTTAGCCCATATTGAAAAAAGGGCACACGGCGTAAAACTCTAATGTATATATATATATATATATATATATATATATATATATATATATATATATATATATATATATATATATATATATATATATTGATGAAGAGAGGACCATAGAGAGACAGATTGATATAAACAGATAGATGGACAGACAGATGCGCTTCACATACCATTTACTATGCATGTCTTTTTTTTTTTCCTCCATCATGCGCATAGGGACATTTCAGCCTTGACACTTAGAGCAAGGGTGACCAACTTCCTCTTCTCTGTGACATTATTTGAACAATGAATTCCATCTCTCAGAAGGAAACCCTTACTGGTCGCATCCAGTTAGAGTGCCTAAACCTACTTGAGTACCAACTAGGTATCTATCTGTCTATTGCTAGACGCCTTAATCCCTTATACGGGGTGGCCACAAACAAATCGCCTCCATGTTACATTGTCCCCCGCCATTTCACTGCCCTGTTCCCAGTTCACACCCCCTTCTCTCATATACCTCTCCTCTCCATCCCTCAATGTCATCCTTGGCCTTCCCCTCCCTCTCTCCCCCTCCACCTCACTCACATACACTGTCCTCGTCAGTCTCTCACCTCCATCCTCTCCACACGGCCAAACCACCTCAATGTGTTTCTCCTAACGCTTCCTATCATATCCACATCCACACCACAACGCTTTTTCACATCCTCATTTGTCAGCCTGTCTCTCCATGTGACTCTACAGGCTCCTCTCAAATAACTCATTTCCACTGCTTTCACTCTTGACTTGTGTCCCTCCAACAGCGTCCAAGCTTCATTTCCATACGTTAGAGGTGGTATCACAATACTGTCATGTAATATTTCACTTCCATGTTCACTTCCCTGTTTCTTCCCACTGCCTTCAAGGAACCAGCAACCTTTCTTCCTTGTTGTACCCTTTCAAGCAGTTCACCCTCCAAACTTCCATCCTTACTCATCACACTACCCAGGTACTTAAACCTACTTACATTTTCCATTTCCTCATCATTCAAACTCACTGTTAATTGACTGACTTCACCTCTTTCGAAGACCATAACTTTACACTTCCCTACATTCTCCTTTAGATTCCGTTTCTTATACACTCTCCCAAATTCATCCACCAAGCCTTGCAGCTCCCCTTCGTCTTCACTGAACAACACAATATCATCTGCAAACAACAGTACAGGGAGTTTCTAAACATTTCCCTGTCTCATTAGGGCCATTCCAACTAGGTATCAGTTTTGTTATATAGTTACCATCAGACATGGGAAATGGCTTTCTGAATTACTTGCAAACATTTGGCATGTCAAACAGACAAAAATCTTGTGCTATATCAAGAAACTGGATGGCGGGTGCCCCCATCTGCCATACACCAAACGTATAATACAGACGTGGTTTTTAGTTCCATTCTAAACTGATTATTGACAAGAAAAAAAAATACTTTTTCATAAGTAACTTAATGTTTGATATAGTAATCATTGTCAATACCGATTTGCTATCGATTACCATCTCTAGTGTATCCTCTTATTCCTCATCAGGTTTGAACTAAACGACTGAGAAGGCAGTGTATCGGTGCAAAAAAATAATCATCCACACCTGTCCCACCTTAGGGTGCAGAGAGACAGGGTCCATAAAGCGAGAATAAACATGACAAAATGAGATCCTACACAAAGTTCGCTCAGTTAAGTGGGTCACACTCCAATTCATTCACAATTATAGCCCCCCATCCCCAAATCCTGGCTCTACCTAAAAAGTACAAACTTATACCTCGCTTAGCCTCGCATTCACCTATCATACAGAGTCCATCTGACGACAGGCAAGTTAAATGGGGTAACAAACTCTGGTCATACACTTCTTCACACAAAATATAACGAGCAAGCTGCTTCCTTGTCAGTTCCCTAGCCTCAACAGCTTCCACACCTCCTTCTAAGACGCTCATTTATGATATACCATCCTATGATACTATTCCTCATTCTACCTACAAATTAACTCAGATACATAATTTTCAATACCCTATTCAAACCCATTCTCTCTGCCCATAATATCTAACCACACCCTGCTGATTGGGGTCACCTTGACCTGGTGGAGGGGCTTGAAGCTTGACTGGCAGTGCCACCTACTCTGAAGACCTGCCTACCTGCTGGAGGCCTGCTGGTGATATCGCTTGTCCCTGCCCACCTTCCATCTTGGGTGGGGTTTTTGTCTCCCCACATGTTTGCCATGTGTGGCTTCCCGTAAAGCTGGGAGACGAGAGTCCTGAGTGTTGAGCAATGCAGTTAGCAACACACCTCTTTTGTCCCCTACTCTGGCTAGATGGGAGGCCTAGTTGGGCCCGACCAGGTCAATCAGCTGGTCACTTGCAGTGGGTAGGGTCAAGCAGGCACTGTGGGACCTGATGAAACCTATTGTCCTGGAGTCACGCTTGTGTAGGTCCCCTGGTGGTTACCTGCATTTACTTCCCTGAGGTTGTCAGTGGTTCTATCTAGGACATATAGCCATCCCGTTGAGCTACAAGGGGGATGGAGGAGGGGCGAATGAAGTCATTTAGCCTTTATTCCATGGATCGTCCCTCCCACTACCGACCTGACCTTAAAGCTGACAACCACATATCTGTTCCTGGCCTGCCCTCTGATGCAGAGGTTCCATCTCCTAAAGGTGCCTTGCTTATTGCCACACTTGAGTCTTATCAACAACTGGCTCGTTCGCAGTTCTGTAGAGCGTCTGATCCTCTTCTCTCTATAAAGCCTCCACCTCAGGTCTTGCCTGGTCTTTACAGACCTGCCAATTTCACTCAGTAAATGGTGATCCATGCAGTGGAGGGTATTTCTGTGATGGACTTGGATATTTTTGAAATGTTACTGCTTGAGGTATGGAGCAAAAAACTGCTTCACAACAAGATAGGAACTTCCTTGTGGAGGTCACCTCTCCGGATGAAAGAGATAGACTCTGTGCTCTGAAGAGTCTGGGGCCTCAGTTACATGTTCGCCGCATCCCACTTTCAACCAATCTCATGGGGTGGTCTACTCTTGGGAGGTGCTCCGGTACTCAGAGGAGAAACTTGTTGAGGAACTCAAGGTCCTTGGTGTTTCTAAAGTTGAAAGATTCCGTTAGAAGACTGATGGTATCCTATTGCTTGTGCCCTACCATTTGCTGACTTTCAATGCCACTGAGCTTCCTTCTTCCATCAAGGTTGCTTGGATGTCGCTAAGGCCGGCTACACACGCTCAGTTTTTTGCTCTGGTTTAACTGTGCAAGCCAAAACTGCACAGTTAAAACAGAATCCCGCCAGTGTATCCACACAGCACAATTATTGGTCAGTATTATCCAGTAGACGAGATGGACGGAAGTGACAAAGACCTACTTCTGGCCATTGATGCTGTAGCATGTGCTATTAAAAACAAGTGAAAAAGGGGGAAATGCAAGAAGTCTGATGTGAGAACTGGCTGTTGAAAAGCAAACAATTTTCTCTAATGAACATGGAAGAATTCAAACTAGAAAATGATGACTGATACAATTACCTTCGCATGACAGGAAAACTATTTGGCAACTTTTATCTTTAGTTGATCATGTAATTGAAAGATAGGACACTTGTATGAGAAAAGCCATTACTCCTGACGAACGTCTGACTTTTTTTTTTATGAGACGAAGAAGGAACCAAAGGTTGAGCCCGCATTAACGTTCCTTCCAAGAAAAAACAAAAACAATACAAAAGAAAGCCAAAATCACGATCCATTCATTTCGAGATACCTGGACACACTGCATTTGAAAGATGGGAGATCATAGGAAGTAGGAACTACAGACAAAGGGAGACAGTTCCGGAGTTGACCTATTGCATAAATGAAGGACTGAGAGTAACGGTTAACTCTTGCATTAATGAGTTGGACAGCAAAGAGATGAGAGTTTGTTGCTAGACGGGTGCTACGCGCCCGTCATAGAGGTGGAGGGATGCAATCAGGCAGTTCAGAGGAGCAGTGACCATTGAAGTAGCGATAGAAAAGAGATAAAGAGACAACAGCTCGGTGAAGAGACAAAGGCTGAAGGGAGCCAGTAAGAGGAGGAGAGTTGATGAGACGAATAGCCTTTGACTCCACCCTATTGAGAAGAGCTGTAAGTGGGGAGCCTCCCCATACATGAGAGTTGTACTCTAAACAGGGGCAAATAAAACTCCTGTATAAAGTCAACAACTGTGCAGGAGGAAAGAAGGCACGGAGTCGGCTTAGCACACCTAATCTCTTGGAGGCAGATTTTACAAGATGTTATATGATTTTTCCAAGACAAGTCCCGTGTGAATGAAACCCAAAGCATGTTCAAGGATAATGCAGGATTGAGCTGGATATTATTAAACATTAGTGGGTATTCCTGTGGAAGATTTTGACGGGTTGATAGGTGTAGAAACTGAGTCTTTGATGCATTAAAAAACATGTCATCCAAGATTATTTTTACCCCAGTCAGAGATACGAGCCAAGTCAGACATTAGGTGTGCCATAGCCTCATTCCTTGTTTGTTAAAGTAACTGCTGAGATGGACGTTGCGGGAACCGAATGGAAAGGTGAAGGGTGGAATCATCAGCGTACGAGTGGATAGGGTTAGATGTACAGTTTAGAAGAAGAGAGAGTTGGTGATAGGACAGAGCAATGAGGAACACCACTGTAAACAGATGCAGGAGAAGAACGATGGTCGACTACAACAGCAGCTATGGAATGACCAGAAGGGAAGCTATAGATGAAAACACAGATAGAAAGAATGATGCTCGTCTACAACAGCAGCTATAGAACGACCGGAAAGGAAGCTATAGATGAAAGCACAGAGAGAATGATAGAACCCGTAATAGGGCAGTTTGGAAATTAAAGCTTTATGCCAGACTCAGTCGAAACCCTTTGAGATGTCAAGTGCAATGGCAACGCTTTCACCAAAGTCCCGAAAGGAAGATGACCAGGAATATGAAAGGTAGGTGAGAAGATCGCCAGTGGAGCGTCCCTGACGGAACCCATACTGACGATCAGAAAGAAGGTTGTAATAGGAAAGATGCTTTAAATTTTGTCTGTTAAGAGAGGACTCAAAAAACTTTTGAAACACAGGATGTTAAAGCAAGTGGACGATAGATAGAGGGTTGGGAACGGTCACCTTTCTTTGGGACTGGGTGAATGAGATCAAACTTCCAGCAAGAAGGAAAGGTAGAAGTAGAAAGACAAAGGTGAAAGAGTTACCTAGGCAGGGTGTAAGCACAGAAGAACAGTTCTTGAGGACAACAGGAGGGACCCCATCAGGCCCATATGCCTTGTTAGTATTGAGGCCAGTGATGGCAGAAAATAAAGCAGCTGAAGAAATTTTAATGTCAAGAATGAGGAAGTCAGAGGGGGGAAGTGATGGAGGAACAGCACTGGAATCGTCTAAGGTGGAATTGGAGGAGAAAATCTAAGCAAACAGATCTGCTTTATCAGTAGAAGAAATAGCTACAGAGCCATCAGAGTAGAAAAGAGGAGGGAAGGATGATGAAATAAAGTTGTTAGAAAGGTTATTGGCAAGGTGCCAGAAGGAGTGGGAAGAATTCGAGTTGGAGAGTTGAGAGCATTTAGTATGGATGATATTATTTTTTGTAGAGCGAAGAACAGACTTAGCACGATTCCGGGCAGAAACATAAAAAAGATGTGATTCGATGGCGGGTTGGCTCCGGTACCTTTTATAGCCCCTCTCCTTGTTGCGGACAGCATTAGAACAAGCGTGATTAAACCAGGCTTTCTTGCATTAGTCAGAGGATATGAGAAAGGAATGTATGCTTCCATGCCCGAGAGAATAACCTCCATAATGCGCACACTTAGGTGGCTCGTGGCCACGGAAGCAATAATCATTCCAGGGAATATCAAAGAAGTACTGCCTGAGTGCCTCCCAATCTGCAGCTCCAAAGTGCCACAGAGGACGTTTCTTTGGAGGGTCCACAGGCCGTACCGGAGCGATGGGACAGGTTAAAATAACAAGGTTATGATCGGAGGAGCCCAACGGAGAGAAAAGATCAACAGTGTAAGCATTATGATTTAATTGTAAGGAAGAGGTCAAGTACGTTGGAGCTGTCTCCAAGGCTGTCAGGGATACGGGTAGCGTGCTGTACAAGCTGCTCTAGATCATTAAGGATAGAAAGGATGAAGGCTTGTCCACCAGGTGGATCAGTCAAAGGAGGTGAGAACCAAAGGTGGTGGTGAACAATGAAATCTCCTAGAATGGAGATTTCAGAGAAAGGAGAAATGGATAGAATGTGGTCCATCGTAGAAGATAGAAGAATTTTTGATAGTCAGTAGAATTAGGAGAAAAGTAAATAGTGCAGGTATATTTAGTCACAGAATGACAGGAGAGCCGAAGCCAGAGTGTAGAGAATTCAGAAGAATCAAGTTCAGGAACCCGAGAGCAAGATAGGTCGTTGCGTACATATACGCAACATCCAGCTTTGGCTTTGAAATGAGTATAGAGAAAGTAGGAGGACACAGAGAAGGGTTTGCTGTCAGTTGCCTCAGACAGCTGAGTCTCAGTAAGAAAGAGAAGATGAGGTTTAGAGGAGGAGAGGTGGTGTTCAACAGAGAGAAAGTTAGAGGAAAGCCAGCGAATGTTGCAGAAATGAAGAAGAATTGAGGCAGACAGTGGATCCAGGCAACTCAAAGAGTCGTTGCCGGAAGAGGGGTGGATGGTAGGGGCATTTATGTCCCCCCCCCCCGGGGACTCCAAGGCATTGTTGTTTTGCGTCATTTTTCTTTGATCTAATTTTGAAAAGGAAGTGTAGCGTTTACTGTGCATGTAGTTTCGTGATGATAGAGAAACTTGTATTGGAGAGCATGCTGGCCTACTCTCTGTGTTACTGAAACGCTGAAAAAGTTCAGGAAAGGGGGATGGTCAGGAACTAGTCCTGAGAGCTGATGAAACGAGAGCTCCAGCTCTCCTTGTCATCAGTTTTCCATCCGCCTTGGGAGTACTGCCCTGCTCAACTGGTGCTACAGTCTACTCCTGCTGCTCTAAGGCTTCTGGCAACAGGGAGATCCTATAGCGACCTCCAGTACAGAACAGCGATGTCACCACATGCACTGAGTGAAGTTATACCTGAGACTTGCAGAACTCTTCTTGCTGCATTAATTTTTTTGTTTTTGTTTTTTACGTGTCCGACTCTAGGCAAAGGCTTCAGGGCCTATTTCTCAGGGGCAGCGCTCTATCCCAAGGCCCAGTAGTCCTCCTACACCTCCACATGTCACCACTTCGGCGCTAACACCTACCATCCATATTGAATACATGCTAGGACTGTTTCATATAGGATTGGTGTATTGGTATTAGCAGGGGTATTTTTACGACATGTCGGCGGGTCATCTGGTAGGTCAGGAAAGTCTGCTTTTTAGGAAATTCAAATCCTTAAACTGTTCCCTGCCCCAGCCAGGATTCGATCCTGGGTCCATTAGGACCGCAGGCCGCCTCTCTACCGATTCAGCCACCACCTCCCCCAGACAAAAGACAAAAACTGCAAGGTATGGTATTTATTTGGGTATGAATTTGTTTGCAACATATGTTCTCCTATTATTCTTCATGTAAATGAATATACTGTAAATGCAACATGAATGAAAAAAAAAAAAGTAACCTGTTAATACTGGTGTAAACAGGTACAAGATTGCACATGTCAGACATCTAGCCACAACTGACGCTGTGTGCGGACTGAGCAAACTTTCAACTTTGCCTCCCCATGCTGCAGTTTAACTTTACAGTTCAAATCTGTGCTGTTATGTTTTCTATCATCAACGGATATCGTTCAGGCCAGGATTTTGATCTGCACTGTTAAAACCACACAGATAATTCATCATGCACACGCTCTGTCGTAACTGTGCAGTTTTGGCCTGGACGTTGTTATCACTGTCAGAAGTTTGGCTACATCAGTAAATCTTGTTGTTGACTATTCCAGGGGCTTCCTGCGATAAATGTGTGGAAGTTCCCATGAGGATTTGAATTTTGTATGGACAGCTGTGTCAATTGTGGAGGTAACCATGCAGCTTCCTCTAATATTGTGACATATAAATTTGAGTATGAGGTCTTGTCTCTGGGCACTCATGAGAGGATTGCCTTTACGGAAGCTAGATGCAAGGTCATGTCTATATCTAATCGACCTGAAGTTTCCTTCGCTTCAGCTCTGTCATTTCATACTGCTCCTCTGTCTCAGGTTCCCAGGCGATCCATCCAGTCCAGCCACCATTCTGGTGGTAGTGAACAGGATCCTCAATGACGTCAGAGCCCAGTTACTTTGTTTACGTCTAGTGTGTCCGATGGAATACTGATCCCTCAGTGCCTGTCAGCAACAAATTTGCAGCTTTGGAAGAC
>NC_136961.1:11593785-11770361 GCF_032717465.1 Coenobita brevimanus
TTCCACCATGCTGTAACTTGCACCCCCTTTCGTCCTCTCTTCACCTCACACACCACCTCACATGCTGCACATATTTCCTCTGTGAATATCTTGCACACACCTTCCACGTCCCCCATCTGCTCCAATTCATATTTACCCAATAGTTCCTCCACTTCTCTCTTATATTCTGCCTTCTTCTCATCCTCTTGTAACATTTCCATTCTCTAACATCTACTCCTTCATCCCGTCCTTCCCTTCTATTTCTCCATTTTACTTGGACCTTGATTCTGACCACCACCAAGTGGTGGTCAGAAAGTCCACTCCTCCAGCCTCTATCTGCTCTTGCATCCATTACACATCTTCGCATCCTTTCATCCACACACACATAATCAATTATTGCCTTCCTTTCAATCACTTCACCATCCACCCTTCTCATCACTCGCCATGTATACCTGTGGATCATTTTGTGCCTGAAGAGAGTATTGGCTATCACCAACCCCTTCCCAGCACAAATGTCCACAATAGCACTGCCATTCTCATGTATCTCAGTAGGCTCACCCCACTCACCAACTACTCCATCCACCTTCACATTCCCTACTTTACCGTTCATATCACCAATCAAAAAACTCTCTCTCATTCCTTTCAAACTTTTTCATGTACATTTCCACATTTGTATTTGTATATATATATATATATATATATATATATATATATATATATATATATATATATATATATATATATATATATATATATATATACATACATACATAGATAGATAGATATATATACATACATACATAGATATATATATATATATATATATATATATATATATATATATATATATATACATAGATAGATAGATAGATAGATAGATAGGTATATAGATAGATAGATAGATAGATAGATATAGATAGATAGATAGATATCAGCAATGCTCAAAAGTACTTAGATAGACCCACCTGACTACCACCAAAACAGGCAATCCACAAGTGTCCATCAGCATCGATTGTCATTCCGTCTGGTATCTGATCCAGCAGGCCAGCCACCTTGTAGTCCAAAAGCATCTGGTGGTTACCTGAGAAACACCATGGATGTTAAGTTGTTGTTGCTCTACCCCTGCCTGTCTGACAGCAGATCTATCGCCGCAGGTAAGCTACTGTCTTAATGGGGGTGTCCCATAGTTTCCCAACACCGTTGGTCTTATGTATCCTATATGCATTAGTGTGGTGTTTGCTGTGCAGTGCTCCATTACCGGTATGCATGTTGTGTTGTGAGGGCCAATTCTACAAGCAGGGCATGTTTACTGGTGCTAGTAAGTGTAGCAGTGGATTTGTCTGGAGCAATTATCATCCTGTTTTTCTGGACCCAAGTCTCAAGTGTGTTGAAATAATGCTGTTGCAGTGTGCATGTTGCGTTTGCAAAATGGCTTGTGGCTGCTACGTGGTTACAGGAAATCCTCATTATTATGTTAGTGATGTTTCCAAAAATTATATATTTTTCCCCCATGGAACTGGTACACGCAATCAAGGGTGTGTTTTAAAGTATAATTTCCCAAAAAATTTGTATATGCGTCCAAGTCTCTATCATCTTTGGAATATTAGCCAACAGAAGAAAATGAGTAACGGAATAAGTGAAATATAACATTTGTGTTACGAGTGAATGTAGCAACGAATAAAGTTATAGTTTTAGAGTAAAAAGTCACGGAGTGCATACTGAGATTAAATGGTCAGGAAATGAAGAATGTGAATTCCTTTAAACAATGAGGTAATATGATAAGCAACGACTGATGTTTAGAGGATCAAGTACATGACAGGGTACAGAAGAGAAGCAAGATTGCAGGTTCACTGAGAACAGAAGCGTGAAGTGAGCATGGAAATAAAAAAAATCACCACATGACGGTATTGTGATCCTCGCTGTAACATAATTATGGAAGTGTAGCTTGGACTTTGTTGGAAGGACACAGATCAAGACAGAAGAATGGAAGTCGGTTATTTGAGAGGAACATGTGGAATTCCATGGATAGACAGATCAAATAGGCAGTGAAGGAGCATTGTTGTATTGACGTAAAATTGCCGGAAAGCATTAGTAAAACTACTCATGATTTGACCATGTGGTGAGAATGGAAAATGAGAGATTCGGAGTGTATGTGAATGAAAAGGAGGAGAGGAGAACAAGGATTAGATGGCAGGATTGGGTAGGACGGCTATTAGAGAGGGAAGTTGAGTTGGAGAAAGAACATCCTTATGACAACGGACAAGATTCGGTTGTGGCTAGCCCTTCTAGGATTAGGGCATCTGCCTATCACCAAATACGTAAGCATGCAGATAGCTCGTATCAGAAAACCAGTGACCATGCTAAGTACCCCCGCTAATACCAATACACCAGTCCTGTATGAGACAGCCCTAGCATGTATTCAATATGGACGGTGGGTGTTAGCGCCGAAGTGGTGACATGTAGAAAGGTGTATGGTATGTAGGAGGACTACTGAGCCTCGAGAGCAGGCTGTGAAGCCTATGCCCAGAGTCGGACACATAAAAAAAAAAAAACTGTAGGGCTTTTTCATCTGCTGGTGGCACTCCAAGTGTTGCCGCCTTCAGTCACTTCAATGCACAGTCCCCAAGCCTGAAGGTCTCCATGCAGGATCTCACCACATGTCTACCTTGGTCTGCCTTTGTGTTTTTCTGTTCACATTCACAACCGCAACAGTCCTCAACCAGTTACTCTCCCTCCTCGTCTCACCATGTCCAGACCATCTCAACATACTAATTTACATAAAGTATAATATTTCCTAAATCACATCTCTCTTGCAGTACACAGTTTTTCATTCGAGCAAACAGTGATATCCTTTGCAAGCACCTTAGCCTCTTCATTTCTGTGAATTCTCTGTGTGTGAATCTTGATCTCTTGCAGGCCACGTCTCACTGCTATACAGCATAATACTTTTCACATATGTTTTGCACAGAGTACCCTTACCATAAAAAAAGAGGCAACATTCAATAAATTTCTTCCATTCATGAACCTAGCGATGATGCTAACCTCTGCACCACCTTCCGTACTCGACATATTCCCAGTTAACAAATCCTTCACTCATTCCAAGTAACTGCCTCCTTAGTTGTCGTTCTCCATTATGTTGTCCTCGGTTCCTGTACCCCTACATATTGTACACTGTAACTTTCTCGTATTTTGCAGTCTATCTCCAACACTTCTGCATCGAACGTGGACTTATCTATTCCAGGTTGTAAATAGGACAGAATTTCTCCTAATTCCCAATTTACACACAGCTCAGAGCCACACTCCTTCTTTCGTGATACAACCTCCCTCAGACATACAATATTTGCAACGTTCTTTGTTTTACGTATATGAACTTTTGTTCCCTTGCTTGCATCTGTCACTCTGGCTGAAGGAATCAGCTCATGAAAATCTGTTAATATGGAACTTGGGACTATATTCATCAAGTTCTTCATTTTCACGACTTTTCAGGATAACCAAGCATTGTTAGTTGTGAATTATGATCAGAAACTGTCTCTGAGAGGTCCTACCATGTGAGGCCAAAAACCCGATAAATGGCTTTGCACAACACTCCCAGGCGAGGAATACTTCGGGTTCAGACAACTACTCATATTTATCTATTCTGTACCACTACAATATGTTCCCTGGTATAGGCTGGACTCATTAGCCTCTCATAGAACTGGCCCAAAACCAGGAAAAGTACAATTTCAGTCTCGTGACCCTAGGTAGTCTCGGTCAAAGTTAGGCGAAATGGACGTTAACAAACTGTGGATGCTGCATGCATGTTGACGTCACACTCGTGATACCAGAAACATGGTGTACCCAGTATCATTGTTAATTAATGTCAATATGGAAAAGAAGAAACAGCTTACACAGGCCTTCTAAAACATACGGTACACACAAAATATATATTTTTTTTTTCACTTAGATATTCATTGTAATTTGGTTGCCAAGTGTATGGTAGCAGTATGAATGCAGATAAAAGTATGAACAAGCAATTGCACAACCAACTTAAGCTCAAACAGGTCAACAAATAAAAACCATGATGCTTACAGATGGTGCCGGTGGTGTCATCATAGTCAAACTTGTAGACACCCTTGAAGGAGTCGATATAGTAGAAGTGTTTCCTGTCAAGACTCCATGTCATCCCATTGGAGAGAGTCACCTGTGGCAAAATAGACTAGAGTAGAATATGGTAGAAAAATACTGTATGGCATCGGAGTGAAGGAATTAACACCGATCGACTATCTGGGTAACTGACTTTATGACTTTCAAGACCAGCTACAAAACCTCAAAATCATCATTATCAACATCATCATCTCGACCTTTTATCCACCTATAAACGTATAAAATGTATTCAGCGACAATGGCTGGCAAACCTCACGCGGTATTATGTTCATGCGTACGTACAGTACATGAGATATGAAAAAGATTGACTATGGTCGTACCATTCTAAAGTGGCGGTTTGGGTGGGGCACCAACCTCTGTACAGTGTTGCCACGTTTTCCATATCGCGATGCCTCTCTCTCTCTCTCTTTCTCTCTCTCTCTCTCTCCTGGGGGTAGATGTGCATCACCCTAGGGAATTTTGTTTCTTTTGTGTCTTATAAACTTGTGCTTTCATTTCTTTATTTTGTTTTTTATTATATTATTGTTTTACATATGGCGCCAGACGACCTCGGTGTTGAGGCGTCTTGATTTGTTTTCATTCAATCATTCTCGCCCTCTTTCCTTCCCTCCCTTCATCTTTCCCTCAGCTTGACAATGCACTCAACACTGCCCCCTGCCTGCCTTTTCTCTCTCTCTCTCCTTGGGGAGATGTGCATCACCCTTGGGAATTTTGTTTCTTTTATGAGTGACTTATAAACTTGTGCTTTCATTTCTTTATTTTGTTTTTATTATATCTAATTATGTTTTAAAATATTATTGTTTTACATATGGCGCCAGATGACCTCGTTGTTGTGGCGCCATGATTTGTTTTCATTCAGTCACTCTCTCCCTCCTTCGTTCCCTCCCTTCCTCCATCTCTCACTCAGCTGCACTCAACACTGCCCCTGGTCTGCCTTCCCCCCCCCCCTCTCTCTCTCTCTCTCTCTCGTCTGTGGTATTTTAGGATACATTTTGGTTGTTTTCTTTTACGTTATAATGTACATATTGTAAATTTGACTTTATTTCCACACCACCCAGGAGGTAAAAATCTTGGCGCGTTTTTTTTAAGAGGTGTCCCCAAACAGGCCTATTCCTCTATCCCTCGGGTCGGGCTGGGTGTGTGTGAGTGTTGCCGCTCACGAGGGTTTTAATGTATATATATTTTTTTTACTAAGAAATTGGCACATTTTTTCTTTTATTCCTGCACATTATCTCATAATCATAGCTGTGACATTATTACCCACCCCAGAAATACGGTAACAGCCAATAAAAGTGACTACTTTTTTTAAGCAACACTGTAAAATAATTATGCCACGTTTCTGTATTGACGTATTAATATTTTACGAATAAAAAGTTTACTGTTCTTTCATATATTATAATACACACGTTACCATTATATTCTTATGTGTTTATCTTATTGTGATGCCTATTACATATATCAGAGCCGTTCACATAGCGGGTATGGAAAACGTGGCACCACTGTACAGAGGTTGGTGCCCCACCCAAACCGCCACTTAAGAATGGTACCACCATAGTATTAACCTATTCAGCCCCTGAAGGAAAAGTATATGCCGTATTTTTCTTTTTGCTACTAGATGATTTTGCTCATCTTAAATGAATCCTTTACTAGTGAAGAGACAACATGAAGGTTAAATCTATCCTTCTTGATTGAAACGTTTCTCCAAAGCTGAATACAATAATCTGGTGGTAGAATGCAACAGACCTATTTTAAATATCAGTTAATTAAAGAGATAAAGGCATCTGCCTTTCACTCCTTATAGTGTCAGTACAGTCACGCACGTGGGTGCCCGTGTGTGTGTGTGTGTGTGTGTGGGCCTGTTTGAGTCCCCACCCCTTTCTGGACGGCGAGTCTGTATAACAACGTGACTTCGCACACACCCATACACACGGCAAAACCGTGACGTTGATGTAACAGAGTATGAAAGGAATATATTCGTCAGTCATGTGTTATGGACAGTCATAATCAATTACATATCCAACGTGTATGATAAGATACGAAGGTTGGAGCCCCTTCAGTATCTAACTTTTCAATAAGGAAGTGAGCAGTGACGACGGTAATGCAGGTCGAGATGCATTCTGATAGTTGAGAACATTTTCTTCGTATCCACAATAATAATGTTGTAAACCAGTACGAGCTAAACTCGCACATTATCTATCATTAAAGTTGTTTAGCATATCTTCGTCATACCGTATATTCCTTCAAATATCCAGTGAAAACCAAATCTAAATAATAAGAAATAAAACATTGTAAGTAGACCAAGATCGGAAACAATGAGCAGTGAAGCAGTCTGAGCCGGCCGATGTTGCAGTGTAACAGCCCCGAGTCTAAAACAAAACTACTGAAGGAAAAAACACGAAGCAGGTAAGAAACTATTCATGTAATAACTAAAGGAAACAATTGACCTACTTCAATTGTTTCCTATAGTTATTAGGTGAATAGTTTCTTACCTGCTTCGTGTTTTTCCTTCAGTAGTGTTGCCTTAGACTCCGGGCTGTTCCATTCCGAATTTGGCCAACTCAGACTGCTTCACTGCTCATTGTTTCCAGTCTTGGTCTACTTATAATGTTTTTTTTCCTTTTATTCAGATTTGGTTATCATTGGGTTATTGGAGGAATATATGACGGAGATATGCTAAACAACGTCAATGGTAGATACAGTGTGCGTTTACTTCTTACTGGTTTACAACATTATTATTGTGGATACGAAGCAAATTTTCGAAACGATTAGGATGCATCTTGACCTGCACTACCGTCGTCACTGCTCACTTCCTTAAAGAAAACTTAGACACTGAAGGGGCTCCAACCTTCAAATCTTATCATACACATTGCATATGTAATTGATTATGATCACCGATAACACATGATTAACAAACATAATCCTTTCTTACTTTATTACATCAACGTCGCAGTTTTGCCGTGTATGTGTGTTTGGGTAGTAACGTTGTTACACAGACTTGCCGTCCAGAAAGGGGTGGGGACTCACACAGGCCCACACACACGAACCCCCACGAACTTTTATGAGTGACTGTACATTGCACTCTGCCTCCCATTCATCAAGACAACTGCTTTCTGCTGATCCATAAGTAACTGCTTTCTGCTGATCCATGAGTCTGACACACGTTTCAGTGAATTTCTCAGTAACATATATGTTGCCCTCCATGAAGCTACATTATTCCTGGCACATCCTATTATAGCCTAGTTGGTCTGTTTTCACCAAATTGAACTGGGTCACTACCCCATCTTGAATACTAAGTTGTCTATCTATCTATCTATAGCCCGACGCCCTAAGTTGTGGTTGTATGAATTTGATGAGTCTTAGCCATGACGTAGGAATGACTCTCCTTGATGACTAGTAAAATTAACCATCCAGTCTGATTACACCTTCCCATCAACTAAGCTGATAGACATAAGGAATCTCTTCTTTTCATTTTCTATTCTTTTTTCTCTCACATCGATTAGATCTTTAGTAGACTTAAGTGTCTGCCCCAAAGATAACCACAGTATGAGTCAATAGGTCTCAAGTTATCTGTACTTTTTATGTGCTCCTATGTACTTTTCGTCAGATTAAAACGTAAGTGTTGATCTTCAGGTAATCTTCCATAATTTCTGAATTTACACTCTGCCACCCTTTTATTGTATAGTGTAGTAAGCTTCATTCAATCAATCAATCAAGAAGGGGCAAATGCCGCTGGGCACATAGCCGCACTCACCCTCCAGCTCCACCCACTCGGGTCCCTTTGTGCAACCCTCCAGGCAGTGACTCTTCCTCATCTAAGTATCTTTCGACAGGAGTGATCGACTTGCTTCAGCCATGAGTTATGTGGCCTTCCTCTTGGCCTATGGAAAGCAAGCCACATGCCCATACAGATAGAATTGGCGCTGATGTATCATGTGGGTAACAGGCCTTGATTCAGTCTCACAGAGTAGTCGTTCATTACACACCCGGTTTTACCAGTGATTTCTCACAATCCTGCGAAGACACTTAGTACCAAAGGAGTCAATTCGCCGCTCAAGTCACTGTTTAGTGTCCATGTCTCACAACCATAAAGTAAGACAGGGAGCATCAGCACCTTGACAATGCAAACTCTCGTCCTTCTACACCAATAACGACAGAGCCAAATATCCGAACTGAGTGAATCCATAAGCCTGTAGGTGAGACCAGTGTGACGAGAGATCTTACTGTTTGATCGACTGTTGTTATGGACCACACCACCAAGATAAGTGAATCTTTCGAAGATGTCTATATCCTCACCACATGCTTGGACCGACTGAAATGCTTCATCCAACAGGCCACCAAAAGCCTGGGCCTTGGTCTTGGACCAAGAGACCTTTAATCCAAAGGCTTCGCATTCTCGTGAAATTCCTCAAGGGCACTCAGTAGTGTCTCCAGCAACTAGACCAGTATAACTGCATCATCAGCAAAGTCAAGGTCGGTAATCCTGAAATTGCCACTTGATACCCCACAATGACTTTGACTCACAGGCTGGTCTCACTCCATGCATGTGTTGAAAAGTGTGGGGGGCAAGGACACACCCCTGTCTTACACCAGAGCTTTCTGGGAAGAAGTTGGACGCTCACCCTCTTCCACCACATTTGACAGCACTCTCAGTGTATAGTACAAGCCAGCAATCAGCCAGACTATCCCTGTAGGGATCCCATGGAGTTGCAAGAGTTCCCATAGTACCTCCCGATTTACTGAGTCAAACGCCTTCTTGAGATCCACGTACAGTAGGCTGCCAGCAGACCTTGTTGAAACTCAAGATGACGTTCCACAAGAACTCAAAGAGCTAGGATACGGTCAACAGTAGACTTCTCGGGCGTGAATCCGGATTGCTCAGTCCTCTGAAACTTTATCAAATGATTCCAGATATGCATCAGGAAAATGTGAGCAAAAACTTTGCCAGGCACACTGAGCACTGTAATACCACGGTAGTTACTACAGTCACGCTGGTTTCCTTTTCCTCTCAAGATAAAGGTGACCAAACCCTTTGGCCAGTCAGGAGGAATGATATCAGTTTGCCACATGGCTTCTAGGACAGCATGTAACCCCTTGATCATGGCTTCACCCCCAGCTTTGATCAATTCTACTGGGATGTCAAAATCTCCTGCTGCTCTACCACTTTTCAACCTAGTCACTGCCTTCTTGATTTCATCTTGAGAAGGTACGGCTTTGTCAATTGGTGGAACAGCAGTCAATGGTTGTACACCAGCCGATGGAAGCTCTCCACAGAAAGGTTTAGCCACATACAGCCGATCAAAGTACTCAGCCCAACAAGCGCTATGCTCACTTGCCCCCGACACGAGCCATCCATCTGCTGTCCAAACAGAGTTAACCTGAGATCCTCTGTAGTTTCCATGACATACCTTCCCTTGCTCCTTCTCAGCAAAACTTGTGTCCGTCGAAACAGAAGTCTGTGCTGTTCCCAATCCCCAGCCAGTCTGGCAGCACGACTCTCAATTGTTGCCAGCGTCCCCTCTGAGATGAATCCACCTTCACCTCAGGCAGATTCCAAAACACATAGCTGCTGCCAAGGTAGCAGGTTTAAAGGTATCATAATGTTCAACAGGATCCTCAACAGTACTGAACACTTCAAACCGATATGAGACTGCCACTGCATATAAATATGCACACTCCACATCACTGAGTTTCTCAAGATGGAACCATTTATGGTGATAAAAAAATGACAAATATACCAAACCCTTTCATTCTGTGGAACACAAGTGCAATCAGACTCTGGGATTGAATTAGCTGGTAACCTAATCAAACTTACATGCAACCACGACTAAGTAGCCTACTTTTTCAAACTGTGAGTAGTCCAGTTCTGTTAGGTGAGAGGAGACCAACTGTACACTCGAGATATATTTACCGCTGTAACATACTGTAGTTCCATAACACCTTCAGTCAGAGGACATCTTTTTTTCTAACTACAGTCAGACGATTTTATTCAACTTCAGAAGGACTTCCTAGCAAATGGGTTGATGAAGGCTATGGCTAACCTTCCAGCCTGAAAAATCTCTCCTATGCCGAGTCAGACCTGCTGGCTGTTGTTATTATTGCTCAACGTCGGTCTGTCTGACCGAGCAGATCCACCGACCGCAGGTAGGCAACTGTACGTATTGGGTTGTCCCATAGGTTCGCTACACCATTGATGTTGTCTAAGTCTTTGTGTGGCATGTGCTGTGGAGTGCTCCATTACGTATGTTATGTTGTGTGGGCCTGTTCTACAAGCAGGGCACATGTCATCTGTGATTACACCCAGCCCAGATCTAGCTGGTAACTGAGGTGGGCTGAGTGATGCCCTGATCTAAGCCTAGCTAGATGAACTTGCAATGGGTGGATGTTGGCAGGGATGTTGTATTGCCCTGCACGTGAAGTAATTATGTGTTTCTTCGTTGCTCGTGTTGGAATGTCTGAAGGAGGGATATAGCTGTAGAGTTTTGACAATATTCGTGTGGTGATTGTTTTGTGCCTAGGTGTGTTTTGGGTTTCTGTCATGTAAATGATAGGTGTGTTGTGTACTGGAACAGGCTGCTACATAGAAATGTCTGACTCTTATATCAAGGTAGTCTCTGACAGGGAGGATTTTAGTTTCAGAATGTAAATGAGCTATGGAAGAGGTTATGGTGCAGCCAATGGCGATGAGTAAGACACTTTTATATGGTTTGTAAGGTGATGTAGTGAGTATTAGATAGGATGGGATCCCGGTCAAATTTTACACGTTGCCCTCATCCGATTTTTGACTTTTCGTTAACATTTTCTAGTAGAACTGGTCATTCTAAGAATCTTTTCTTCTATGGCATTTCTCTCGCAAATTGATAATAAACGAGTTACACGCGACTTCCGCCAATCACAATCACAGATAGGTGGTATTATTTTGTACTTACACCCAACTCACTGACAACAAAAGTGGCTAACTCACCTTATACTTCACGCAATTCTAAGCATTTTTTCTTCTATGACACTTCCGTCTTAAATCAACCGTTGATGAGTTATGCAATTTATTACACTTTTATTTTCTATGGGAGAGATTTTTCCTGCCGTGGTCGGACAATTGTGTGTGTTCGTTGGTGCTTGTTATGTGTGTGGGTGGATAAAGCGCATGCGTGGCACATGAATCAGCCAATCACAAAGTAGAATTTCAAATGCCCCATGCTAGGGCTCGCAAGATTTGAAAGTCAGTTCGTCTCCAACCATAGACTGGGAAGCCTGCAAAATTTATTACTTCACTGCTATTTCACAGTTCTACCAGCAAGAAGATAAAACTGTTGCCTTTGTGCGATCGCATAGTGTTTTACCTTCAACAGGAACAAAGGACCCAAATCAAGGCAAAAGTCTCATTTTACATGAGGATCAGTCGTGTTGCACTGTTGCCAGTCACCAGTTGCCGTTACAGCTACAGACGACTCTTCAGATGCAGACGAGGAACTGTAAACTGCTAGGTAAATGCATTATTTCTTTATTTACACCCGGTTAGGTTAGATGAGGTTTGGTTAATGTCATGGGGGGTCTGGGGGCGAAGCCCACCAGTTAGGAAGCACGGCCAGGGTTGGGGGTCTGGGGGGCGAAGCCCCCCAGTTAGGAAACACGAACTCCCTAAGAAGCTTAAAATTATTTTCTTCCGAAGGATTTTAGTGTTTTTCGTTTGATTTTGATAACAGTTCCAGTAGGAAATCACTCGCTTTTGCGTTTTTCCCCCACCCAACACCCCGGTTTCCCACAGGTCCCCTAGTATTATTGGGGGGAGGGGGAAGAACCGCAAAAAAATACGTTTCACGTGATAATAGGCGTCCAACCTGAGTGTTTTCTGTTGTTTTTGGTGTGATTTTTGTTGATTTGGACCGGTCCTTTCCACCGGAAGTCGCTAGTGGCGTTCAACAAAAACTAGGGACTTGCGATAGAAACGAAGGTCAAAATCGATCGAATCACACCATAAACAACAGGAAACACTCAGGTTGGATGAAAAAATCGGATGAGGGCAACGTGTAAAAATGAGGAGTACGTGTAAAGTTTGGTCTTCCGGGACAAACTTTCAAATGTGAGCGGGTGAGCGGACAGCGTGCGCTCGTCTGTGATTGTGATTGGTGGAAGTAAATCGCGTGTAGCTCGTTTATTATAAATTTGCGAGAGAAATGTCATAGAAGAAAAGATTCTTAGAATGACCTGTTCTACTAGAAAATGTTAACGAAAAGTCGAAAATCGGATGAGGGCAACGTGTAAAAATTGACCGGGATCCCTTATCTGGGAAGCATAGGCAATCACTACTCCAATATATTGTTTGTATTTTTTCTCCCCGAGTCTGGCCTTGTGGTTGCCCTGCGTGCATCAAGTTTGAACGTGGTTCCTTTGGTTAAAAAAAAAAAAAAAAAAATTAAAAGGATTTGCCATCGGACTGAATGAGTTAATCCTTTTCTCTTTACTAACACTATATCAATAAATCAAATTATGCAACGGGTAAGAGTATTTATTCCCGCGCTCACGGAGCGACAGCATGGTGTGTGTGTGTGTGTGTGTGTGTGTGTGTGTAAACAAAATAACTCGAACATTTTTATTTAATTTAAACAGTCTAGTGGAAGGGCTGAGGGTCAGCTAACGAGTAAACCAATTGTTTTTAAACACAGATTAAATGCCAACAGCACAGGGCTAAGTATTGACTTAGCAAAATCGGTTTGAACAGTTTTGTCCAGTTTAAATCAAACATGGGAACGGGATGTGGGTAAGACACGACTGACGTGATTCAGTTTGGAGAACACTCAGTCAAATGTCAAAAACATAGATTAAATGCCAGAAGCACAGGGCTAAGTAAAATATTGACTTAGCAAAATCAGTTTGAACAGTTTTATCCAGTTTAAACCAAACTTGGGAACAGGATGTGGGTAAGACACGACTGACGTGATTCAGTTTAGAGAATACTCAGTCGAACGTCAAGGTCACAGCTCAAGGCCAATTTTCGGTCAGTGTGTGTGTGGGTTTTAGCAACATGGCTAACAACTCTGATCTGATTTCAACTCCATCTGGTGCCACGACTGAGGACCAGCCAAAGAGGAAACCGATTTTTTGAGCATGTCAAATGTCAGTCTCACAGCATGGAGTTAACTAAAACCCTTTTTATCCTAATTAGAACTTTGTGGAAAGGCTAAGGATTATGCAAGAATAAAGGGATTCGATTTGAGAACAATCACTCAAAGGTCAAAGTCACAGAGATATCTCACAGCCCAAGCTCACTGGGCAAAGTTTGCATTGTTTTGTTGTATCGTTTATGAAGGCTCCAACATGCTTGCATGCATCGACACTTGTCACCTACTGGCGGCTCTCAATGCTGCTCGATCTCTGGCATCCTCTCTATTCAGTCCCTATTCAGTTACCTGATTTTTTTTGTGTCTGAGTCAGGGAAAAGGCTTTTAGGCCTATCCCAAGACCCAGTAGTCCTCCTACACACCTCCACATATCACCATTTCAGCGCTAACACCCACCGTTCATATTGAATACATGCTAAAGCTGTCTTGTACAGGTCTGGTGTACTGGTATTAGTGGAGGTATTTTTATATGTTGGCAGGTCCTCTGGTAGATCAATAAAGTCTGCTTTTTTATTAAATTAAAATCCTCATACAGTTTCCTGCCCAAGCAGGGATTTGATCCTGGGTCCATTTGGACTGCAGGCTGCCTGTCTACCGATTCAGCCATCGCCTCCCACGTTTGGAGGAAGTGTTAAAGGTCAGGAAAGAATGAAAAGGTTCCATCTGAGCAATCAGAGATCAAGGTCACGGGACAGGCTCAAATATTGATCTGTGCATGTTTGTGTATAAACAAATTAAAACATTTTCTTCATTTCATTTACATTAACCCGCCACGTCCCGACCGACTTTCCACCACTGACTCCCCCCAGTCCCAACCAATTTTGGATTTTTTTTTTTTTTTGCTCAAACCTCCACTTTTGGTGAGAAACATCGAAAATTCATAGAGAAATTGTTCACCTGAGGTTTAAAATACTCGAATCAGATAGCAGTACTCCTTACCTTAATGAGTTTTCTATCAGGCTGGCTCCAAAGAAAACGAGTTCTATGGGATGGTAACTATTCCACACCGGTCATAAACGGTATTTATTTATTTATTTGGTACGAATTTATATGTAGTATGAGAGTATATTGGTTTTCAAACAGTAATATAGGCATTATAAGCATTGTTTCACTCACTAACACATCAACATACCTGACTTTTTTTGGCGACATTACCTGATCATCATTTCTGACTGTTTCTTCCCCTAATGCTACGTAAACTTTGTCCTCCACACTGTCATCAATTGGGGAATCACTCTGGCCCTGAATGTCTTTATTGGCCAGGTCACTGGTAACAGGTGAATTGCCGAGACAATAGCATGAGGGGGGGGGAGGTCATGCGAGGTAAGGCATTGTCCGTGACTGGCATCTTGCAGAGGAATAGAGGAAGGTGTCCCGTGTATACGTACCAAAAATCACGCACGAAAATTGAAAATTGTGCAAATTATGAACCTTGCAATTGCGTGACGTACCAGTACGTCAACGGGTCTAGCTGTGACAAAACGTTGCGACGTACCCATATGTCGACGGGATGCCTCGAGTTAAACTTTATGGATGAGTTAAAGATCATCCAGAAGTTTGACCTGTTGTTTTTAAAAACAGTAGGTAAAAGGTCTCTTACATGGTAAAGTCAACATAAACAACTTTTATCCAAGGTAGACTAAGCGTTGTGGAAGGATTCAGGTTAAAAGCAAGGATAAAGATATTCCATTCTGAGAATAATCTCTCGAAGGTCAGGGTCAAGGTCTTAAGGAAAGGAATAATTCAAGGTCAGTGGGCAAAGTCAACTCAGACCCTTCCACCTGAGTTGGTGGAAGGGTTAGATATTGAAGAAGGCTTTTGTTACTCGGTTTTGAGCATAATGTGTCAAAGATCAAAGCCATAGAGCACAGTCAAATATTCGTCCCATAGGCCAGTTGGCTGGTGAGGGTGTTGCACTCTCTGAGTGCTGCTTTTTGTTAAATTTTTATTTTAGAGGAGAATATACAGTAATGTTTTCTCTTCATCTATATTAACACACGCGCAGCACAAGTATTTTATTGCTACATATCTGTGTGTGTGTGTGTGTGTGTGTGTGTGTGTGAATGAAAATTAAACAGTCTTAATCCGACTCGGGCCACACTTCGTGGAAAGGATGACAGTCTTCCCGGGGTTGACCTGTTGTTCTTGAGATCAGTGAGTCAAAGGCTAAGGCTGCATGGCAAAGTGAATTTATTATTTTGATCTGATTTTGGCCAAAGATGATGAAACGCATGAGGACATGGTTAGGATGATGTGGTTCGATTTTAACCCTTCACGTCCCGAGGTTTTCCGCACCTCCGACATCCCCCAATCCCGAGCTATTTTGGAAAAAATATTTTTGGCTAAAACTTCCGCTTTGGTTGAGAAACAAAGGAAAATCACCAGGAAACAGCTTACCGTGGTCCATAAGTGGTCGGAACAGGTGAGGTCCCCCGCGCCAGGTATCGTATTCTATCATTGACATGTGAGGCGCTCACGTTTTCTATGGTAGGAAATATTGGGAGAATCAACAAACAACACCTCTACATTTATTGAATCTGAACTAATGAACAATAAGAGTAGCAATATAATGGATTTCAAACACATATATATGAAAAATAAGCATTGTACCTTCGCTCGAGCATAGCAAGTTAGGTCCGAGTGGTAACATGCTATGTGCTAAGCTTCTTGTATCAGTCAACATATCATTTTTTCTACTTGTATACTTCTGTTTCATTGACATTTTACCTATTTTTACTGTTTGTAAATGTTTTCAGATGTTTTCATTCATTATGATGACATGCAGCATAAGTATAGCGCACATCAGCTTACTAAGTGCACTCACTATGACTCGTATTTCAACATACCCAATTGTTTTATCACTTTCCTATTATTTTTTCCTTTACATAGAACCTTTCCTCCACAGCTGTAATGCCTGCTCCTTGTTCCCAATCTTTCACTCCCACGGCGCTGGGTGCTTGCAAAAAGGTTGGTTTGGTAAACAATCTGCTCCATGAATGCCTCGCTAAAAAACAGGTGGAAAAAATCCAACCTGGTGGAATTACGGTGAATTCCGGGAGCAATGCAGCCAGCATGCCCCTGCTCAGTGAAGGGGTGAATGAAGGGAGAAAAATCTCTCCCATCCTCCCAATTCCATCCCACAAATCCCTCGTCCCCATCATCCCCATCACCGCCTTCGTCTGGGTGGGGAGGAGATGCTGGTGGGGGAGGTTGGGGAGAAGGAGTGCAGAGGGCCTCCCCACTCTCACTCCTCTTCCCTCTGCCTTTACCCTTTCCCTTTCCCTTACCCTTACGGCCTTGAGGAACATTAGGGGGCTGTGGGATGAAGTTCGGAAATACTGGGGAGCATAAGATGTGCTGGGGAGTGGTTCCTCCCCCACCTTCCCCCTCCATCACAACACCACGTGATTTTTCACGCACCCTAACTCGCCCATGTTTGGGGATATTAGGGAGCATAAGACGTGCTTGGGAGTGGTTTCTCCCCACCTTCCCCCTCCATCACAACCCCACGCGATACAGAATGCACCCGCACTCGCCCACGTGATACACCCCGCTGCCTCACACTACCTAGGGAGATCGATGACTCACTCACGCCACTCTCACTTTCCATACTCCTCCCTGCACTTTCCCTTTCACTCCCCACTCCCTCCACGGCACTTCCTACCTCCCCAAACAAAATACTAGGCCCATACCTGCTCGTCCGACGTGGTGTGCGCTCAAGGCCACGATGAGTAATCACCTCACGTCCATACCACGTGGCAGCACATCCCACAACTCCGTCCTCATCCTTGTCCTCGTCCTCGTCATCAAATTCGGGTTCCACATCACGTTGGGGCTGGGCATAGGATGTTGCACATGTTTTTTTGGCCGGCTGCCCCTCTCTAGCAGCACGGTAAGTCACGTACTGCCGCTTCCTGGGGGACAGGACTTCTTCATCAATGCTGGTGGTTTCCTCCTCCTCTGGCTGCACATAATCTTTGTCAATAATCTCGTCATCCAGTGGGAAATCACTGTCGCCTGTAAAGGCATCCAGGGCGGTTTGAATTTCGATCTCTGAGAGACCTCTCGTCGCCATGTCTGAGCAGGACCGTTGCTAACAGGTGAGTGAACGAGCCGCGGGTTAGCGCGAGTCGTGCGGGGTCGCCGAGTGTCCCCGTCTGGTGGCAGGTAGGGGAAGGTCAAGCGAGGATATGTACCGAAAATCAAGCGCGAAATTTGAAAATTGTGGAAATTATGCACTTTGCAATTGCACGACGAACCGGTACATCGCCGGGACTGGCAAATGCAAAACGTTACAACGTACCTATATGTCGACGGGACGGGGCGGGTTAAATGCAATCTATCTAAAGTCAAGATCATCGGTCAAAGTCAGAGAATCGAACTTGTAACTTAAAGTTTTCATTCAATTTGGAAATAACTATGTGGTTGGGTTAATGATCAGCCAGGGATGAAGGGGTTCAATTTTGAGAAAGTGTCAAAGGTCATGGTCACGGAGCAAGGTCACTTTGAACCGATCTGATACAGTACATTTGGAGGTAGCTTGGTGAAAGCATTGAGGTTCAAGCAAGGATCAGTAATTATTTTTTAGATCATTGGTCTGATGATAGAGTCATGGGACAAAGTCAAATAGCCGGGACTTAGACCAGTTTTTAGGTGCAGAAGTAGCACTCTCTGAATGCTCCTCCGTTTTTAAACTAATGTAACATCCTACCGTAAAGTGTTTGGTGCGGACGAGATCCTGGTCAAACTTGTAGAGACCTGCAGTGTCATATTCCAGTGGCTCAACTTTCTCATTCAATTCGCTTAATGTTCCTGTAAATATATTAACATTAGTAAGATGTGCTGGTAACATTCTGACTATTGCATCATTTCAAAGTTATGTTACTCATGGCACACTTATTTTTCTGTAAGTCCAAAGTAAATCATAGTTAGGGATGACAGTTACAATTACTAGCACGGAAGCAAAGTTTACTGTTGGTGTTCTGGAAGAAACAGGGCCGCTGACAACCATCACCAGGCCCATGACAAGATTATCGACAACGGGCCTCCTCTTCCACCCTCCCCCTGAAAACTGTGCTGAATATAGGGTAATGAAAGTCTAGATCAACGACTAGACTGCTCCCGAACCACTGTGAACAGTGCATTGATCTACTGCCAATAGAATCCTGGTGAGCCATAGCCCATTCCCCTCCCTCTGTATGAAACAACGATAGTAAATACAAGGAATTATATAAAGAAAAATTTGAAAAAAAAACTATTATTAAAGGAAGGAAACATATGAATACAGTGTAGTTTACTATCATGTGGCATGTATTCCTGCAGTACTTAATACAAACAAATTGCACTCCATTAAAATAATACACGATATTCGATATATTTTCCACTCTCTTAACACCATCTTGGAGGGCACGGGCCCTCCTTTGGGCCCGGGCCCGAGGGACTGTTCCATGCTGCCCCCCCCCCCCCCACCCGTCTCCTCGGCCATGGGCAGAAACCTACAATGAGCGGCCCGGCCCTTCCCGATCTGCACGCTTTTTAGACATTAATCACTTTTGACCTAATAAAGTTAGAACAGTATTTTTTTGTTCGATTGCTAGGACTATCAGTTCTATTTTGTATCTTAATAACAAAACCATTAACGCACCATAACTCTGCAAATGGGAAAACAGTTACAAAAGCTCGTTAACTTGTTATATGCTAAAACGCTCATCACACTGGTAATGATTTAGTTGTTGTTGTGATGACCTGTAGCATCGTGTTTATTTACCTGCCTTAGACGATTGCTTCACTGAAAAAGTAGTCCCGCGGTGATGATGATGATGGCCTATTTTATTTACTAGCTTGGCAATAGATGTCTCCGCGTATTTCACTTACCGTAACTAAAGCTGTATTATGTTGTGGCGGTTTGGAGATGATGATGATGATATTGCTGTTGATGGAAACGGGATGACGATAACCATAACACCATGTTTACAAACCTGGTCAGAGCAGGCCCTGCGGATCATATTTGGTGTCCCAGAAGGGATAAGTAGGCAGCACAGAGAGAGTGCACGCCTCAGCAAATTCCGATACTAGACAGCCCTGACCCCACCCAAATTTACTGTAATTAACTAAAAAAAATCAATTAACAACTTTTTCAGATATCTTGTGGATAAACAAACGAAAACAGTCTTGAACCGGGACTCGAACTCACATGACCACAAATATTTAACCAACTATTCTGTGGCTCGTGACCCACATATCCACGAAATTTCACTGAAATCCGTTAATAACTTTTTGAGGTATCTTATGGATAAACAAACACACAGACAAAAGGGTGAATATATAACCATCTCCCAACTTCCTTGGCGGAGGTAGTAATCTGTGGCGACGGTGTGTGTGTGTGTGTGTGTGTGTGTGTGTGTGTGTGTGTGTGTGTGTTGTCATTATCATGACCACGAAGATCATGATGATGATACTGATATTTACTAACCTGCCCATAGACGTCCCTGCGGATCACACTTGGCATCATTGAAGGCAAAATCAGTAACGATGGTGTGTAATATGGTTGGCTTGACGGTGTGTGTGTCTGGGTCTAAGGGTGACCATCGAACCACGGCTAATGTGTTGCCCAGACCAATCATCAGCAATTCTGGCTCACCTTCTACCGGGATCACGAACGACACGCCTAATTGCTCCCCGCCATCATCTGTTGGATATAATACGAGTCAAACATTTAACGTTTTCAGTCCAAAGACGTATTTTTAATTCCCGTAATAGTGTGTGTACATATATATATATATATATATATATATATATATATATATATATATATATATATATATATATATATATATATATATACTCAGTCATAATAGTCCAATCAAAGATTTCTTCACTCACTAACATCCATCCTCTTACACGCTGTTATCCACACTGTGTGTGGAATATCTAGTGAAACTGACAACTTGTACACAAACTTTTTTGCACTCTAGACTTCCTTGCTTTAACACACTTCTCTTTTTACACAGCATTCACACAGCTCATGCACCATCCTGCTATATATTGTCAGTTATATACGGACGGCGGCATAAATTAGCGTTAAGCCAGCACGTATGATGTGGGCCTTAGTGTCTGGTAATACTATGTAGAAAAAGGTTGACATATGTATTTCAATGGCTTACGTCTCTGAATTACTTTAAATTCGGAGATTGGCTCGGAACACAACATTCCTTATGTAAGTATTGAACATCAGAATTGGAGGATGCAATAAAGGTATGCTATAAAAGGCCAGATGAAAAAAATACTCTAGCTGCTAATTCCCTTCTGGTTCCTCTCTCCTACTCCTCCCTCTGTCCCTTCCCTCCATTCGCTCATTACCTCTGTCTCTCCTCTGTACTCTCCCCTCCCCCACCTTTGCCCCTTCCCAACATGCAATCCCTCTCCCTCCCCCTGGCTCTCTCCCTCCCATTTTTTACGTCTCCCATTTCATCTCCCCTCAACCTTTTGCTACACGTTCATTATTTTGTGTCACCAGCATGTTTAACGCATCGTACTCCTTTATTGTTTGTGACAGTAAATAAGTCATTCAGACACGGCATTTAGTCTCATTATCAACCCAACTACAACCATGGCTTATTATTAATATTCCCCTCCCATCGCTACCGTTCCGTTCCCTTTCTCATCCATTTCTCGACAGTCCTCCCCTTTTTTAGGGTTGTTTTTCGATGTCACTCCCTCCCTGCATCCCTTTCAGTCAGTCTTCCCAATTCTTCTCTCCATCACACTCCCTTAGTCCTTGCTACATCCTCTTGACATGCATGTATTGTTATGGTGAAATGGTTATATGTAAGTCGTCACACACCCTTTCATATGTAATGGACTAGATAAACTCAGATCAATCCATTCCTAACGCCCCAGCAATTCCTGTTCTCGTGGTGCGCTATCAAACTGAGTTCCTTTGCCCCACGTAATACGCACACATGCTACCTGTGAGAGTCTGACTGCAGCATGCCCACGATATTTATGAGATATGGAGCTCTTATGCAGCATGAAGTATTAGCAATAGCAAGGGTGTTTTTATGGCTGGGAAATCACACATGGTTTCAAACCTGCATTATCAGAATTACAGTCTCAGTACCTGGAACAGTAGGCTATTCCTCCCCCTGCAGCATATACTGCAAAATCTCGCGCGAAACGCATAAATGAATCTAACATCAATCTCCTCCCATTCATTCCCCATTGTTTATTTACTCCCGATATGTTCCATCAGCATGAAGCAATATAATTGTTCGTTCTCTGTCCTGAGTCACTTGCCGGGGTCTCGATCATGGGATGTTTCGTAAGTCAGGGTGGTTTTAATATCCTCAGTATGACCATATATACTCATATTAGATTTTTCGTCTTGACTTGTT
The DNA here is from genome assembly GCF_032717465.1 of Coenobita brevimanus. Lineage (NCBI taxonomy): Eukaryota > Metazoa > Arthropoda > Malacostraca > Decapoda > Coenobitidae > Coenobita > Coenobita brevimanus. The sequence continues at coordinate 11,615,417 of NC_136961.1, forward strand.
TGTTTCCAGAGTTTAAAGCCACCCTGTAAGTAAGTAGGTTTTGTTAAAAGCTTGGTTTTAATATGGGTCGTCAATACTAGAAGTATCGTGTAACAACAGGTATATTGCAGGTGTTAATCAATGAATGAACTGGCGAAGGCGAGTGAGAGGAGCGATTGGAATCGAGAGAGAGAGAGAGAGAGAGAGAGAGAGAAGGAAGGGAGGGGTAACAAGTTGGGGAAGGCCAACGGTAGGGAGAGTGAAACGGAGGTATGCGGGAGGAGAGGGACTAGAAGGGAAGCAGCATTACATAGCATACTTTTATTAAATTTTGTATTTCGGCTATTCATTACCTACGCAAGGAATACTTTGTTCCGAGCAAATCTCCGAGTAAAATACATAAACATAGGCCATTAGAATACATGTATGTCAACTCTCCTCCATACAGTATTACTAGACACTCATGCTCACATTATGTGTGATTCCATAACGCGAATTTATGCCGCCGTCTATACATTTACAAATAAATGTTACTTTTGTATTTACGGGTACTTAAAAGACAGAAATAATTCATGGTCATTAGTCGTTGTTTTCGATTACTGGTTCTGGTACTACCGAGCATCAAACTCCCCTCAATCTGTGAACCACACTATGATTCTGAATTCCGTGAGGTTCAGTCGTTGAACATGCAGAAGACTTGCCTGGATGGGACAACAGATGTTAGCCCAATGCCCATGTATCAAGGATGGGATGGGGAAGGAGCAAAGAATATGGAGTTACGATGAAGTCCCATTCTTCACTGATGCTACGATATAATTAACATTGATGTCATATCGCCGAAACTGAGGCAACTGCCAGAAAGTGGACTAGATAACGGACTTGGATAGGTGTTTGACTATACAATTTTCATTTATTTAGGCAATAAGGTCCATTCTGTTTGGATTTGTATAAACATAAATAATTTGCTTTGTATCTGCGTCACTTCCTTATTCTTGCTTTATCAAAATATAATAATACACAAGCCACAGAGTTCTAAAAGACATTCATACTATTTGGCTTAACTGGAATAAATTTATTTTGGTTAAAGAGTTAACAGAATATAATACATGTGGAAATATGGAATGAAGCACACACACACACACACACACACACACACACACACACACACACACACACACACACACACACACACATAATTACTTATCAATTCTGACTTTAGGCACAGACGTCTCTAAAAGCAGGTGTCCATTCGACTTCGGTACGATTATCCATTGGCAAAGTAAGATACACAGAAGAAACTGGCAAGAACCAAAAAACTGGTAAACATAAATTGCACAGACAGTGAGTACAGGTACTGTACACTTTGACCTGTGAACCGTTTATTGATGTGCGGATGCTTAGTAAATTTTTTAGACAATGTCTGTGTAAAAACTGAAAGCATACCTCTTTTTGAAATATAACTCATCTCGATAGTAATAATAATAATAACAACAGCCCCCCCCAGGGGGAAATCACACCAGTCGCTAGCCGATACATATTTAGCGGGGCTCGGAATATGACCTTGACCTTTACCTACTTTCACCAATTTCGAATTCGTAAATGAGTTTCATCCCTACTACACACCTGAAAACTTTTGTGATGATATCTTGAGCTGTTGCGAAGTTATCATAGTAACGGACTCACAGACCTTGGCCTACTTTCACCAATTTCGAATTCGTAGATTTTCATCTCTATTACACACCTGTAAAATTTTGTGATGATATCTTGTGCGGTTCCACGTTATCGTGCTAACAGTCACACAGACACAGGCAGACAAACAAGCTGAAAACAATAGTCGTAGATTTTCATCCCTACTAAACACCCGCAAAATTTTGTGATGATATCTTGAGCGGTTGCGAAGTAAACGTGGTAACAGACAGAGCCTTGACCTACTTTCACCAATTTCGACCCATGATCTCTCTTTTTTTTTTTTTTTTTCCTACTACACAACTGTCAAATTGAGCAGTTGCCAAGTCATCGTGCTAGCGCGCGCGCGCACACACACACACACACACACACACACACACACACACACACACACACACACACACACACACACACACACACACACACACACACACACAGGAACTGAAGACAATACCATTTTTTTTTTTTTTTGCGAAAAAAGAAACCAAAGGCCGAGCCCAGAAACTGTTCCTTCCAAGAAAAAAACAAAAAAACAAAAGAGAGCCAAATTAAAGATCCATTCATTTCGAGATGTCTGGACACACTGCATTTGAAGGACTGGAGATCATAGGAAGTAGGAAATACAGACAAAGGGAGACAGTTCCAGAGAAGGCCTGTTGTATAAATGAAGGACTGGGAGTAACGGTTAACTCTTGGATTAGAGAGTCTGACAGAAAGGGATGAGAGTTTGTTGCTAGACGAGTGCTACATACCCGCTGTAGAGGTGGAGGGATGCAAGCAGACAGTTCACAGGAGCAGTGACCATTGAAGTAGCAATACAAAAGAGATAAAGATGCATCAGTACGGCAAAGAGACAGAGGTTGAAAGGAGCCAGTAAGTGGAGGAGAGTTAATGAGATTAAAAGCCTATGACTCCACCCCATTGAGAAGAGCTGTATGTGGGGAGCCTCCCCACACATGAGAGTTGTACTCTACACAGGGGCGAATAAAACCCGTGTATAAAGTCAACAACTGTGCGGGCGGAAAGTAGATATAAGAAGCGATTTACAAGAAAGAATCAGCAATATGGATTTAATCTGGATAGCTGAGTATAGAGGATGATGGCGCTCCATGGCCGCTAACGTCACATGACCGGCACTTCGGTAAAAGTAAAAGTAGGTACGGAGTCGGCTTAGCATGCCCACTTAATGTCTATGGCACACCTAATGTCTGACTTGGCTCGTATCTCTAACTGGGGTAAAAATAATCTGGTTGTTTTTAATGCATCAAACACTCAGTTTTTGCACCTATCAACCCGACAAAATCTTCCACAGGTATACCCACTAATGTTTAATAATATTCAGTTTAATCCTGCATCATCTTTAAACATGCTTGGGGTTTCATTTACTCGGGACTTATCTTGGAAAGATCATATTACATCTCTTGTAAAATCTGCTGCCAAGAGATTGGGTGTGCTAGGCCAACTCCGTTCCTTCTTTACCCCTGCACAATTGTTAACTCTATACAGGGGTTTCATCCGCCCCTGCGTGGAGTACAACTCTCATGTGTGGGGAGGCTCCCTACATACAGCTCTTCTCAATAGGGTGGAGTCAAAGGCTTTTTGCCTCATTAACTGTCCTCCTCTCACTGACTCCCTTCAACCTCTGTCTCTTTGCCGCACTGTTGCATCTTTATCTCTTTTTCTATCGCTACTTTAATGGTCACTGCTCCTCTAAACTGCCTGCATGCATTCCTCCACCTCTACAACGGGTGCGTAGCACCCGTCTAGCAGTAAGCTCTTATCCCTTTTCTGTCCAACTCTCTAATGCAAGAGTTAACCGTTACTCCCAGTCTTTCATTTATGCAACAGGTCAACTCTGGAACTGTCTCCCTCTGTCTGTATTTCCTGCTGCCTACGATCTCCAGTCTTTCAAACGCAGTATGTCCAGGCATCTCGAAATGATCGGATCTTGAATTTGGCTCTCTCTTGTATTTTGTTTTTCTCTTGGCAGGAAGTTTTGCGGGCTCGTTCCCTTTGGTTCCTTCTTCCTCACATAAAAAAAAAAAACTCTTGGAAGCAGATTTTACAAGAGATGCAATATGATCTTTCAAAGATAAGTCCCAAGTAAATGAAAAGCCAAGCATGTTCAAGGATGATGCAGGATTGAGCCCGATATTATTAAACATTAGTGGGCACCCCTGTCGAAGATTGTGTCGGGTTGACAGATGTAAAAACTGAGTTTTTGATGCATTAAAAACAACAAGATTATTATTACCCCACTCAGAGATACGAGCCAAGTCAGACATTAGGTGTGCCATGGCCTCATCCCTTGTTTGTTGAAGTAACTGTTGAGATGGATGTTGTGAGAACCGAATGGAAAGGTGAAGGGTGGAATCATCAGCATACGAGAGGATAGGGTTAGATGTACAGCTTAGAAGGTCATTGATGAATAAACGTAAGAGAGTTGGTGATAGGACTGAACCCTGAGGAACACCACTGTTCATAGATCTAGGACAAGAATGATGGCCGTCTACAACAGCAGCTATAGAACGACCAGAAAAAAAGCTAGAAAAGAAGGCACAGACAGAAGGATAGAAACCGTAAGAGGGCAGTTTGGAAATTAAAGATTTATGCCAGACTCGATCGAAAGCCTTTGAGATGTCAAGTGCAATGGCAAAGCTTTCGCCAAATTCCCGAAAGGAGGATGAGCAGGAGTCTGAAAGGAAGGTGAGAAGATCGCCAGTGGAGCGTCCCTGACGGAACCCATACTGACGATGAGAAAGGCGGTTGTGATAGGAAAGATGTTTTAAATTTTTTCTGTTAAGAATCGACACAAAAACTTTTGAGACACAGGATCTTAAAGCAATTGGACGATAGTTAGAGGATTGGGAATGGTCACCCTTCTTTGGGACTGGCTGAATGAGAGCAAACTTCCAGCAAGAAGGAAAGGTACAAGTTGAAAGACAAAGGCGAAAGTGTTTACTTAAGTAGGGTGTAAGCACAGTAGCACAGTTCTTGAGGACAACAAGAGGGATCCTTTCAGACCCATATGACTTGTTAGAATTATGGCCAGTGATGGCAGAAAATACATCAACTAAAGAAATTTTAATGTCAGCCATGAGGCAGTTAGCGGGGGGAAGTGATGGAGGAACAACGCCGGCATCGTCTAAGGAGGAATTGGAGGAGAAAGTCTGAGCAAAGAGATCTGCTTTATCAGTAGAAGAAATAGCTACAGAACCATCAGAAAAGAGGAGGGAAGGATGATGATGTGAAGTTGTTAGAAATGTTTTTGGCAAGGTGCCAGAAGAAGGAAGAATTCGAGTTGGAGAGTTGAGAGCATTTAGCACAGATTAAGTTATTTTTTGCAGAGCAAAGAACAGACTTACCACAATTCCGGGCAGAAACATAAACAAGATGTGATGCAGGGGTGAGTTAGCTCTGATACCTTTTATAGGCCCTCTTCTTGTTGCAGACAGCATTAGAACAAGCGCGATTAAACCAGTGCTTTCTTACATTAGTCAAAGGATTTGAGAAGGGAATGTATGCTTCCATGCCTGAAAGAATAACCTCCTTAATGCACAAAGCACACTCAGATGGTTTCAGCCATGGAAGCAATAATCATTCCAGGAAAAATCAAAGAAGTACTGCCTGAGGGCCTCCCAATCTGCAGCTGCAAAGTGCCACAATCGATGTTTCTTTGGGGTCCACAGGCCATACCAGAGTGATAGGACAGGTCAAGGTAACAAGATTGTGATCGGAGGAGCCAAACTGAGAGAAAAAAGTAACATTGTATGCAGAACGATTAGCTGTAAGGAGGAGATCAAGTGTGTTGGAGCTCTCTTCAAGGCGGTCAGGGATATGGGTAGGGTGCTTTACAAGCTGCTCTAGGACATTAAGGATAGAAAAGATGTAGGCTTGTTCACCAGGTGGATCAGTGAAAGGAAAGGAGAGCTAAATATGGTGGTGAACATTGAAATCTCCTAGAATGGAGATTTCAGAGAAAGGAGAAATGGATAGAATGTGTTCCGTCATAGAAGTAAGATAGTCGAAGAATTTTTCATAGTCAGTAGAATTACGTGATAAATAAACAGCGCAGATATACAGTACTTAGTCAGAGAATGACAGGATAGCCGAAGCCAGAGAGTAGAGAATCAGAAGAATCAAGGTCAGGAACACGAGAGCAAGATAAGTCATTGTGTACATGCACACAACAGCCACCTTTGGCTTTGAAATGAGTATAGAGAAAGTAGGAGGAAACAGAAAATAGTTTGCTGTCAGTTGCCTCAGAGAGCTGAGTCTTGGTCAGGAAGAGAAGGTGAGATTTAGAGGAGGAGAGGTGGTGTTCAACAGAGAGAAAGTTAGAGAAAAGGCCGCGATTGTTGCAGAAATGAAGAAGAAGTGAGTTAGACAGTGGTTCCAGGCATCTCTCTGAGTCGTCACTGGGCGAGGGGCGGATGAGGGCATTTATGGTTCCCCCCCCCCCTCTGGAGCCTCCGAGGCCTGGTTATTCTGTGCCATTTTTTTTTTTTTTCGAAAAGGAAGCGTAGTGTGTACTGTGCATGTAGATTGGTGTTGACAGTTACAGAAACTTGTATTTAAGAGCATGCTGGCCTACTCTCTGTGTTACTGAAACACTGGAAAAGTTCACCAAAGGGGGATGGTCAGGAACTAGTCCTGAGGGCTTATGAAACGGGAGCTCCAGCACTCCCTGTCATGAGCTTTCCATCCACTTGTAAAAATAATAATAATCCATCCATCCATCCATCATCCAGTTAAATGTTGTCCCATGAGGAGCGAAGGATCCCGGGGCTAGGAAAGTTGGTCATGACATTTAAATGAAAGCAACTAGCCTCACTCATGTCTGAGTGCCACTGTGTGGGCAAAAATCCTCAACGACCCCTTGGATATAAACCTGCACCAGCTCAGTCCGACTGGAGCACTTTAACTGCTCACTAAACCACCAGCTGCCATAATTTGGTTATATGGTTACCACCCAGCATAGTAAATGGTTTCCTGATGTACTGGAAACCATTTGGCTTGTCACTGGATGTAGAATCACCCATAGATGGATGGAAGAGGAAAAAATGAAGGAAAGACAGAAGAAGGAGTGTAAAGTCACCCATAGGCAGAAGGAAAAGGAAAGAATGAAGGAAAGAAAAACAGAAAAGGAAGGAAAGAAGAGAGGAAAGAGCAGACACCCAAAGCAGCACTACATCGAGTGAGTTGATAGTGAGCGTCCCCACCATCCAGAAAATAATACTAATAATAATCTATCTATCTATATACCTAGGCTGCTTCCCCCAAGGAATATAATAATAATAATAATAATAATAATAATAATAATAATAATAATAATAATAATAACAATAATAATAACTATAGGCCCCAACAAGGGAGGAATCACACCAGCTGCAAGCCGAAACATATAAAGCGCGACTCGGAATATGACCTTGACCTTGATCTACTTTCGCCAATTTCGAAGTCATAAGAGATTCTCATCCCTAATAAACATATGTAAAATTTTACGATGATATCTTGAGCGGTTGCCAAGTTATCGTGCTAATAGACACACATACATTGATCAACTTTCACAGATTTCGAACTCGTAGGAGATTTTCATGTCAGCTACAAAACAGTAAAAGTTTGTGATGATAATTTGAGCGGATGCGAAGTTATCGTGCTAACAAACACACAGACACACAATCGAAGTGAAAACAATACTTGTACATGATTTTCAATTTTCATCCCAACTACACACTTGTAAAATTTTGTGATGATATCTTGAGCAGTTGTGAGCTTAACGTGGTAACAGACAGGCAGACTTTGACCACTTTCACTAATTGTGCCTCCCCCCTTCGACATACCTGTAAAATTTTGTGATGATATCCTGAGTGGTTGTGAAGTTATCATGCTAACACAGACACATACACACACACACACACACACACACACACACACACACACACACAGAAACTGAAAAAAATACCAGCTTCGCTATCGTGGCTGGTAACTAGAGGTCCCCCAAGAGGTGAATCTCACCAACTGTGAGCCGATACATATCTAGCGCGGATCGGAATATGACCTTAACCTTGACCCAATTTCACCATCTTCGAACTCGTAAGAGATTTTCATCCGTATTACAAACCTGTAAAATTTTGTGATGACATCTTGAGTGGTTACGAGGTTATCCAGATAACAGACTCACAGACCTTGACCTATTTTCACCAATATCGAACTCATAGATTTTCATGTCTCCTACACACCTGTAAAATTTTGTGATGATATCTTGAGAGGTTGCGACTTTATCAAGCTATCAGACACAAAGAAAGACAGAGAAACTGAAAACAATACTTGAAGGAGATTTTCATCCCTACTACACAGCTGTACAATTTTGTGATGATATCTTGAGCGGTTGTGACGTTATCTTGGTAACATACAGACAAACTCTGACCTACTTTCACTAATTTCGAATTCTTGATCGCTATTTTGCCCTACTACACACCTGTAGAATTTTGTGAATATATCATGAACATTTGTGAATTTATCATGCACACACACACACACACACACACACACACACACACACACACACACACACACACACACACACAAACTGAAAAGAATACAAGCTTTGCTATCGTGGCTGGTAATAATAATAATAATAATAATAATAATAATAATAATAATAATAATGATTAATAAAAATAATTAGAGGCCCCCACAGGGGGAATCACACCAGGAGCGAGCCGATATGTATCTAAAGCGGCTCGGAATACGACCTTGACCTTGACCTATTTTCACCAATTTTGAACTCGTAGGAAATTTTCATCCTTACTACACACCTGTAAAATTTGATGATATTTTGAGTGGTTGCGAAGTTACCATGGTGACAGATGCACTGACCTTGATCTTTCACCAACACCAAAATCGTCCTGTAGGAGATTTTTATCCCAATTATTGACAAGGAAAATTTTGTGAAGATATCTTGAGCGACTGCGAAGTTATCGTGCTTTGAGATACACAGTCAAAATGAAAACAATACTCGGAAGCGATTTTCATTCCTACTACACACCAGTAAAATCTCTGATGATATCTTGAGCGGTTGCGATGTTTTCATGGTAACCGACACACACACACACACACACACACACACACACACACACACACATGCAAACTGAAAACAATATCAGCTTTGCTATTGCAGTTTGTAAAAATAAAACTAGAATAATAATAATAATAATAATAATAATAACTAGAGGCCCTCCCAACGGGGGAATGACACCAGCCGTGAGCCTATACATATTTAGCGCGGCTCGGAATATGACCTTGACCTTGACCTACTTTCACCAATTTCGCACTCGTAGGAGATTTTCATCCCTACTACACACCTGTAAAACTTTGTGGTTATATTTTGGGCGGCTGTGAAGTTATCGTGGTAACAGGTACGTAGACCTTGACCTACTTTCACCACTTTCTGACTTGAAGATTTCCATCTCAACTACAAAACTATCAAACTTTGCGATGATACCTTTAGCGGATGCTAAGTTATCATGCTAACAGACACACAGACACACAGACAAACTGAAAACCATACTCATAGATTTTCATCCCTACTACACACCTGTAGAATTTTGTGATCATGTCTTGAGCGGTTGCAAAGTTATTCTGGCAACAGACACAGACCTTGACCTTCTTACACCAATTTCGAACTCGTGATCGTTTTAATCCCTACTACACACCTGTAAAATTTTGTGATGTAATCTTGAGCGATCGCGAAATTATCAAGTCAACACACACACACACACACACACACACACACACACACACACACACACACACACACACTGAAAACAATACCAGCTTTGCTATCGTGGCTGGTTATAATAATAATAATAAAAATAATAATAATAATAATAACAATAATAATAATAATAATAATAATAATAATAATAACTAGAGGCCCTGCAAAGGGGGAAACACCATCCGCCAGCCGATACATATCTAGCGCGGCTCGGAATATAACCTTGACCTTGATATATTTTAACCAATTTCGAACTCATAGAATATTTTCATCCGTACTACACACCTGGAATATTTTGCTATGATATCTTGAGCGGCTGAGAAGTTATCGTGCTAACGGACATAGACACACAGACAAACTTACACACACACACACACACACACACACACACACACACACACACACACACACACACACACACACACACACACATACACACAATCTGAAAACAATACTAGCTTCGCTATCGCAGCTTAATAATAATAATAATAACACTACTACTACTACTACTACTACTACTACTACTAATAATAATAACTAGAGGCCCTCCCAAGGAGGGAATCACACCAGCCGCAAGCAGATACATATTTAGCGCTACTCTGAATATGACCCTGACCTTGACCTACTTTCACCAATTTCGAACTCGAAGGAAATTTTCATCAATACTACACACCTGTACAATATTGTGATATCTTAAGCGATTGCAAAGTTATCGTGGTAATATGCACACAGACCTTGACCTACTTTCACCAGTTTTGAACTCATGGGAGATTTTCATCCCTGCTACTCACCTGCAACATTTTGTGATGACATTTTGAGCGGTTACGAAGCTATCGTGCTAACAGACACACAAACACACAGACAAACTGAAAACAATACCCGTACGAGATTTTCATCCCAACTACACACCTGTAAAATTGCTTGATAATATCTTGAAAGGTTGCGAAGTTATCAGGCTAACACACACACACACACACACACACACAGCATGAATCTATTGCAACGGTATAAGGCGCGTTGCCGAAAATGATACATCCTGCTTCTCAGGATTGAAAATAACTGAATAGAAAACGCTTGTCACTCCGTAGCTTGTCACTTTGGGAGGCGATTTCCTTCGTTTCCCACATACATAACACCGGCTTCTTGAAACAGGTGTCATGATGCCCAGTGTCACATACTGTAGGTGGGCGTACATTTATTTACATACGCCGCCATGCACAACAGACGACAACTAACTGACGGTGCTGTTGTCCAGACCAGCAACAGGGTATTAAATGCCTCCTCAGCTTGCTTCTTAATGCTCAAGCTTCCATGTAACTGTATATTCCATGGGGAGTTGGGTGGCAAATGGAGGGGGGGGGGGTTACGGACGAGAAAGGTTGTTTGGGAGTGATGAATGAAAGCATAAATGATAAAGGCTGCGGTGGTGATATGGCACGTTTAAGTATCTTGAAATTTCTGTAACAAGAGCCAGAAAGGAATCCTGGATAAGGAAATATGTTACAATGCCGAAGCAGCTTTGTGATAATTGACCTGTAATATTACCAGGAAGGGTTATTAAAAATAAAAATAAAAGATTACTAATATTCCAAGTGTGTTGGGATATTAAAACTCATTTGTTAGCCACAGTATTTGCTGACAGTATCCCAAGTCAGAAAGCGAAAACCTGACTACTGACAAACAAAATGTAAGATACCGAAAAACCGAGATGGCTGTAAAAACGTGTTTGTAATTCACTGCTAAATAAGAAATGAGCAGGGACTTTATCAGATGTGGTAGTGTGCATCTTTGTAAAGTGTGGTGTTGTGAGGTGTGCGTTAGTTTAAGGTCTAGCACTGTAAACTGTAGTAGTGTGTGATGTAGCACTATAAGGTGCGGTATAGTGAGGTGTGTGATAATTTGAGGTGTGGTAGTGTAAGGTGTAATATTGTAACGTGTGATAGTGTAAGGTGTAATACTGTAAGGTGTGGTAGTGTAAGGTGTAGACTGTAGCACCAGTCGAGCAGGGCAGTACTCCCGAGGTGGATGGAAAGCTGATGACAGGGAGTGCTGGAGCTCCCGTTTCATCAGCCCTCAGGACTAGTTCCTGACCATCCCCCTTTGCTGAACTTTTTCAGTGTCTCAGTTACACAGAGAGTAGGCCAGCATGCTCTCCAGTACAAATTTCTCTAACTATCTTCACCAAACTACATGCACAGTACACACTACACTTCCTTTTCAAAAATCAACAAAAATGGCGTCTATTAATCAAGCCTCGGAGTCCCCAGGGGGGGGGACCATAAATGCCCCCGCCATCTGCCCCTCTCCCGGTGACGACTCGAGGTGCCTGGAACCACTGTATGACTCTCTTCTTCTTCATTTCTGCAACATTCGCGGCCTTTCATCTAACTTTCGCTCTGTTGAGCACCACCTCTCCTCCTCTAAACCTCACCTTCTTTTTCTGACGGAGACTCAGCTGTCTGAGGCAACCGACAGCAAACCCTTTTCTGTATCCTCCTACTTTCTCTATACTCATTTCAAAGCCAAAGGTGGCTGTTGTGTATACATACGCAACGACTTATCTTGCTCTCGTGTTCCTGAACTTGATTCTTCTGAATTCTCCACACTCTGGCTTCGGCTTTCCTGTCATTCTCTGACTAAATATATCTGTGCTGTTTACTTATCCCCTAATTCTACTGACTATCAAAAATTCTTCGACTATCTTACTTCTACGATGGAACACATTCTGTCCATTTCTCCTTTCTCTGAAATCTCCATTCTTGGAGATTTCAATGTTCACCACCACCTTTGGCTCTCCTCTCCTTTCACGGATCCACCTGGTGAACAAGCCTACATCTTTTCTATCCTTAATGACCTAGAGCAGCTTGTACAGCACCCTACCCGTATCCCTGACCGCCTTGGAGAGAGCTCCAACATACTTGACCTCTTCCTCACAACTAATCCTTCTGCTTACTCTGTTAATCTTTTCTCTCCGTTGGGCTCCTCCGATCACAACCTTATTACCTTAACCTGTCCTATCACTCCGGTACGGCCTGTGGACCCTCCAGGGAAACGTCGTCTGTGGCATTTTGGAGCCGCGAACTGGGAGGCCCTCAGGCAGTACTTCTTTGATTTTCCCTGGAATGATTATTGCTTCCATGGCCGGGAGCCATCTGAGTGTGCCTCGCGCATTACGGAGGTTATTCTCTCGGGCATGGAAGCATACATTCCTTTCTCATATCCTTTGACTAACGCAAGAAAGCCTTGGTTTAATCACGCTTGTTCTAATGCTGTCCGCAACAAGGAGAGGGCCTACAAAAGGTACCGGAGCCAACCCACCCCTGAATCACATCATCTTTACGTTTCTGCCCGGAATCGTGCTAAGTCTGTTCTTCGCTCTACTAAAAATAATTTCATCCATACTAAATGCTCTCAACTCTCCAACTCGAATTCTTCCCGCTCCTTCTGGCACCTTGCCAAAAATCTTTCTAACAACTTTACCTCATCATCCTTCCCTCCTCTTTTCTACTCTGATGGTTCTGTAGCTATTTCTTCTACTGATAAAGCAGATCTCTTCGCACAGACTTTCTCCTCCAATTCCACCTTAGACGATTCCGGTGCTGTTCCTCCATCACTTCTCCCCTCTGACTTCCTCATGGCTGACATTAAAATTTCTTCAGTTGATGTATTTTCTGCCATCACTGGCCTCAGTACTAACAAGGCATATGGGCCTGATGGAGTCCCTCCTGTTGTTCTCAAGAACTGTGCTTCTGTGCTTACACCCTGCCTAGGCAAACTCTTTCGCCTTTGTCTGTCAACTTGTACCTTTCCTTCTTGCTGGAAGTTTGCTCTCATTCAGCCAGTCCCAAAGAAGGGTGACCACTCCCAACCCTCCAACTATCGTCCAATTGCTTTAACGTCCTGTATTTCAAAAGTTTTCGAGTCAATTCTTAATAGAAAAATTTTAAGGCATCTTTCCTATCACAACCTTCTTTCCGATCGTCAGTATGGGTTCCGTCAGGGACGCTCCACTGGCGATCTTCTCACCTACCTTTCAGACTCCTGGTCATCCTCCTTTCGGGACTTTGGCGAAAGCTTTGCCATTGCACTTGACATCTCAAAGGCTTTCGATCGAGTCTGGCATAAATCTTTAATTTCCACACTGCCCTCCTACGGTTTCTATCCTTCTATCTGTGCCTTCATCGCTAGCTTCCTTTCTGGTCGTTCTATAGCCGCTGTTGTAGACGGCCATCGTTCTTCTCCTAGATCTATCAACAGTGGTGTTCCTCAGGGCTCTGTCCTATCACCAACTCTCTTCCTTTTATTCATCAATGATCTTCTAAGCTGTACATCTAACCCTATCCACTCATACGCTGACGACTCCACCCTTCACCTTTCCATTCGGTTCCTGCAACGCCCATCTCAACAGTTACTTCAAGAAACAAGGGATGAGGCTATGGCACACCTAATGTCTGACTTGGCTCGTATCGCTGACTGGGGTAAAAATAATATGGTTGTCTTTAATGCATCTAAGACTCAGTTCTTACACCTATCAACCCGACAAAATCTTCCACAGGTATACCCATTAATGTTTAATAATATTCAGCTTAATCCTGCATCATCCTTGAACATGCTTGGGGTTTCATTTACTCAGGACTTATCTTGGAAAGATCATATTACATCTCTTGTAAAATCTGCTTCCAAGAGATTGGGTGTGCTAAGCCGACTCCGCTCTTTCTTTACCCCTGCACAATTGTTGACTCTATACAGAGGTTTTATCCGCCCCTGTGTGGAGTACAACTCTCATGTGTGGGGAGGCTCCCCACATACAGCTCTTCTCAATAGGGTGGAGTCAAAGGGTTTTCGTCTCATTAACTCTCCTCCTCTTACTGACTCCCTTCAACCTCTGTCTCTTCGCCGCACTGTTGCATCTTTATCTCTTTTCTATCGCTACTTTAATGGTCACTGCTCCTCTGAACTGTCTGCTTGCATTCCTCCACCTCTACGACGGGCGCGTAGCACCCGTCTGGCAGCAAACTCTCATCCCTTTTCTGTCCAACTCTCTAATGCAAGAGTTAACCGTTACTCCCAGTCTTTCATTTATGCAACAGGTCAGCTCTGGAACTGTCTCCCTCTGTCTGTATTTCCTGCTGCCTATGATCTCCAGTCTTTCAAACGCAGTGTGTCCAGGCATCTCAAAATGATCGGATCTTGAATTTGGCTCTCTATTGTATTTTGTTTTTCTCTTGGAGGGAACTGTTACTGCGGGCCATGGCCTTTGGTTCCTTCTTCCTCGCATATAAAAAAAAAAATTAAGAAAAAAAAAAAAAAACTGTAAGGTGCTGTAAGACGTGATAGTTTAAGGGGTAACATTGTAAGGTGCGGCAGTGTAAGGTATGGTAACGTAATGCTTGGTAGTAAGGTGTGGTGGTGTAAGGCGTGATAGTCTGAGGTGTAGCGTTGTAAAGTCTGGTAGTTTAAGGTGTGGTGGTTTGAAGTGTAACATTGTAAGGTGTAATACCGTCAGGTGTGGTAGTGTAAGGCGCAATAAGTTGAAGTGTGGCATTGTAAGGTGTGGTAGTGTATGGAATAATAGTGTAGGGTATGGGAGTGTAAGGGTTGATAGTTTGTGGTTTAGTATTGTAAGGAATGGTGGTGTGAAGTGTGGTAGTGTAAGGTGTGGTAGTGTAAGGTGTGGTAGTGTAAGGTGTGGTAGTGTAAGGTGTGGTAGTGTAAGGTGTGGTAATGTAAAGTGTAGTTGTGTAAGGTATGGTAGTGTAATGTGTTGCTGTGAAATGTTCGGTTTTCATCATCTATGTTGTGTGTGCTTCAGTCAGGTTGTCTGCGTCCTTATACGTCCTCATGCGCTCACAGACACAGCAGAAGGGTTGACCTTGCTCAAGGTGGCATGAACTGTATAGAGACATCTGACATCCCCTCACATCTACCGGAAGCACCCTGATAAAATGGTAGTTGTTTTGAAGTAGTGACAGCTTTACTAGTTGGTTTTGAGTTTAGAACTGGTTTTTGGCTACAAATGAATCGCCTCCCTATCGCCTTTCCCTCCGCCATCAGACTGGCTTCTTTCCACCTCATACCATTCTCCCTTACATACCTCTCTACCTCCCAGCAATTCAACCTCGGTCTCCCTCTCCCCTTCTCCCTCGGCTTCACTTGCATACACTCTCCTAGTCAGTCTCTCGTTCTCCATTGCCTCCACTGGGCTAAATTATATCACGGTATCTCTAACACATTCCAACACAAGCATAATCGCACAACATTCATCCTCGTCCTTCCTTCAAATCAAAATATGAGTTACGACACGCAACTGGTCGTAAGGTCGTTTCTGAATCCGTCGACACGAACTGGTCATAATGATTTTATGGATCCGCATACAAACAACTGATCGTAAGTTTGTGAATCTGGGAACAAGTAGCTGATCGTCAGACAGTATGCAAATCCGTTGCCAGCATCCCAGACTCTTGTTTAGGAAAGATATTCAACCTTCAATCCTATTATATTTTTCAGTTTTGCCATCTCCAAATAATTTCACTCCATTTAAGACGGACTTCTATAGCTACTACAGTAATGAAGAGGTTAATGAAGACTATATTTAACGTCTACAATTAAAAAAATCTGTTTAAAGTTCGATGAAGTCAAGTAGTAGCAATTATTGAACACAGAATACGTCACAGTTAAATAGCATTTGTGTGTGTGTGTGTGTGTGTGTGTGTGTGTGTGTGTGTGTGTGTGTGTGTGTGTGTGTGTGTGTGTGTGTGTGTGTGTGTGTGTGTGTGGCCTGGTCGTAATTTTTCACTTTTATATTCAATCTAGTCTGGTTGTGAAGTGTTTGATTTCTCCATGAGTGAAAATAAACGTGTAAACAAGCAATACTTTTCGCAACTGAAGCTTGAAAAAAAAAGAAAAAAAAAAAAGGAAGTATTCATAACCTCTCCAAACGGAAAGATCAGCACATCAAGTGCTTCCTGGTGCAGGCGGAAACTCTACATCTCGGTAACCCTTAGAAGTTCCCGCCCGCATCCACCAACGTCCATTGGGTCCATTTGTATGGGTTGGAATGATGCAAAACTCCCTCCCGCACCTGCCCGCGCCAACAGAAGTTGATGTTGGTGCAGCCTAAGTTGTGTATAAGATTGCTTGTATATACGCTTGACTTCACTAACAATCTTACCCAACACTTCAACATTCAGTTAGAGAATTTTTAACTGAAGACAAAGAAAAACAGTACCTATACTAGTTAACTCTTTTGGAGACGTGTTTACCTTGACCAGTGAATTCGTCGACCACATGACTTGCGTTGTGGTATGACACCGTCAAGCGGGTGGGGGAATGGGTAAAGAAATGGCCGTGGTGATCAAAAGAGTGGGTGGGATGGGCAGGAATGTTGGTGCGCGGTGGGGCTGGGGCAGGGAAGTACACCGTGTGGTAGGTGTTGTAGAAGTAGAGGTTTGTGTGCAGTGGTGGTTCATTTCATAATATTCTCTACGAACAACAGTACTGAGGGGGAGTGAAGAAATGGGCAATGAGACACAGAAATGGGTGGGATGAACTGGAACTATGGTAGGAAGTGAGAGGGACATTTAAAGTTTACCCTGAGAAAATTGGTTGCCATAAAGTTAATGTTTTGACTACTGTGTTGGTTTTCTTCGAAGTTTTCTCCAACAACAAGATAAGCTGCCGTTATGCTCATACAACTAGAGTCTTGCGACATAGGCAAACAATGGTTGGCAGCCATTATGCACAAGGCTCTGGAACTGAAATGCTGTCCGTGTGTCGCCTGTGCCTCAAGGTAATGTTAATGTTATCCCATGACGATGATGATGTGATGCCTTGCAACACAATGCACAATGCGTGCCTGTCTAGGGCCTGTATATAATTTTCCTGCCATCTGGATTAGAGGTTCGTATTCATAAAGGATCCTGACTAGAATTTACAATAGGGAATTCTTAGTTGAGGTTAATTTTGGCTAGAAATACGTGTAGTTTTGCTTTGTCACATTCTTCATTTTGATATTCACGCTGGTTATGCGAGTGAAGACAAAAGCAGACATGCGACCTTGTACAAAACTTAAGCTGAGAACAGTTTATACTGCAAATACGACCCAAAATGCTAGAGTTGTCGCAAACATCATCATCATTGCCAGACGCCATGTATCCCAGACGGGGTGGCCAAGGGCTTAGAGTTAATTGTTTTACAGGGAGGGGCACTAATCCTCCACCAACCCCACTTGACAAACATGCCAGGATTAAAACCATGATACCTTTTGACATTTCGCTGCCATATGGTTGTCTTGATCTTAGTAAAAACCCCAAGACGATAGTCGAAATATCGAGAAAACAAGTTATTATCCACCAGAAAGTAGATGCTGATTATTTTCAAACATTTTGTTTGCCTTATATTTTCATTAACCCCTTAACCGCAGGGCGTCACTTTCATGACGCTCAGGCGCAATAGATCATACCGTGGTGCGTCACTTTTGTGATTCCGTGTTATTTTGAATTATCCCGGGCTTTCAAGTGGTGGCTTGTATCATCTATCAGTACTGCCAATATCCAACACTAGTCACCACTCCAAATCTCATATGTACTCCCATCCATTGTTGACATTTTAGCGATTTTCCCCCTTTCCTGACTCCCCTCCCTACCTCCCCTCCATTACCCTGTCCTCTCACCTCCCAGGCCGCGCTGTGCTAAGCAAATCTCCCCTGGATTTTTCCACAGATTTCATCCATTGAAGTAAGCCCCATGCCCTATACTTAAACAAAATAATATATACCAAAAAAAAAATAAGGTAAGTGATAGTGGTATACACCAGGAATTGGCTAATTATCACCTGACAACACCTCACATGCATTCATTCACTACATTACCACGGTAATTTCCCCTTTGAATTATGCCTTGTAATCTATGTCTGTAATAAAAATATATATCAGAAAGGAAGGGAGAAGCCTACGTGACATTTACATTCACCTGGAACTACCTATTTCTTTATGTATTGCTGAGATTTTCTACCAATAATTTATTAGCATGTAAGTTAGCAACTGTCATCCTCATTGTCACTGTCAACCCTTGCCTTCTCAGATAAGCCGCGGCATTTAGTTCCTTGTCCTCCGCTGTGGTCAAAACATGTCGCACTCGTGCCCCGCCATTTCTGCCGCTTCTGCGCCCATTGCAAAGGGCCCCGTGACCTCTATACCCAGAAAAAGTCATGAGGGAAGCAGGAAAGGACTAAGTGACTCTGCGGTGGAACGTGAACTAGCGGAATTGTCAATGGTGATGATGGATAGTGATTTTGACCCTTTGGGGGAATCGTGTGATGAGCCGGGTGAGGAAATGGTGCCGGAAAGTGCTAGTACGAGTGCTTCAGTGTCGAAAGTTATCCCTAGCTCCAAGGGAAAGGAGCCGTTAGTGCAGCAAGGGAAGGAATTTGGGAAGGGAGTGAAAAGGCGGCGTGTTAGCCCCAGAACAATGGCCCCGCGTGACCCAGCCCACCATGAGTCCCGAGTTGATTCACCTCCCCATTCCCCAAGCCCCACTTCACTCATTTCTTCCTCTTCTGCTGCTGAATTATCTCCGGAATCTTCGTCGTCGGAGTCACCACCAGCATCAACAGTGAAGACAGGCCGTGGAGGAAGAGGTAAATCCCTGACCCGTAAAAGTAGAGTTGCTACTAGAGTAAGGGCTGCTAGTGTTGTACGGCAACTCAGGGTCAGTGCGAGTGACCTTGAACGGGGTAAATCTCCGTCACAGCCACCCACCACCCTCACCCATCCTACACCGTCACGACAGGGAATCCTGGACGCCTTCGCATGGACAGAAGGGTCCGATTTTGTGCCAGAACATTTAGTTTTTGATGAGAGTTCCTCAGGAGTACAGCCTGCCTTCACTCTTGACGATGATGCTGAGTGTGTGGACTTCCTTTTGGCCTTCCTAGATGACGAAGTCATGCAGCACATATGTGATGAGACCAACAGGTATGAATCACAATGTGCTGCAAGTGGTACAGGTACAGCCAAGATGCAACAGTGGTCCACGCTGGGAGTGCAGGAGCTGTATGTGTTCTTCGCCCTCATGCTTCTCATGCCACACTCAAAGAAGCATGAGTTGGAAGAATACTGGTCCATGGACCCCTTACTACCCTCACCCACCTTCAATAAGTACATGGCCAGAGATTGCTTCCGGAACATCATGGGAAACCTGCACTTTGCCGACAACGATGTACCTTCCCAAACCGACCCACTCTGGAAGATCCGGGAGATTCTGAGCAGAATGAAGGATAAGTTTATGCCATTCTTCCACCCCTTTCAGAAGGTTGTCATTGAAGAATCCTTGGTTTTGTTCAGAGGACGTCTTCGGTTTGTACAGTACATTCCAAGCAAACGCCATCGCTTTGGAATCAAGTTCTTTGTAATGTGCGACTGTAAGACGGGGTACATCCTTGACTTCGTCATTTATTCAGCCAGCACTGTCGATTTGGATAAAACACACCCCCTTGGCTTCTCAGGCTGTGTAGTGAAAGTGCTCCTTGAAAAGTATTTTGGTGGGAATCATGTGCTGTATACAGACAACTATTATACAGCACCGAAACTTGCCAAATATCTTTCAGAGCACGGCATTGGTTCCTGCGGCACTGTCAAAAGTAATCATGCCCACTTCCCTAAATTCCCAGAGGCAGGAACCTCACAGCGAGGAGACGTGCACCTCCGCAAGTCTGAGAAGATGCTGGCAATACAGTGGCATGACAAGAGGGTCGTGCACATGCTCACCACCGTACATAAGGGGGAAATGACAGACAGTGGGAAGGTCGACCGTAGGACAGGCGAACCTGTGATGAAACCTGATGCTGTGTTAGACTACAATATCAACATGCGGCTGGTGGACAAGTCCGACATGATGATTGGTGAGATCGACTGCCTCAGGAACAATACTAGGTGGTACAGGAAAGTTTTTCTGTATCTCATAGACATGACGATGCTGAACGCCTTCATCCTGTACAAGATGAAGGTCAAGCCACCCAAGTCCTTCTCCCTGAGGTTGTTCGCCAGGACTTGTGTTCAGCAGCTGCTGGAAAGATATGGTAGGGTGACAGCAGCAACTCCAAGGCGCCATCCAGTAACACTTCCCGACCGACTTGAGCAGAGGGCGTATATGGATCGGCACAGACTGGTACTAATGCCTGCCACAGGCAAGAGGAAGGCTGCGATCTGCAGGTGCCAGGTGTGTGCACATACCACCCGACGCACACCTGAGCACAAACGCACCTCTTGGCAGTGCTCTGAGTGCCAGGTTCCCCTCAGTATTACCTGCTTCTTTGATTACCACAGCCAGAAGCAATTCTAAAAATGCAAGTGGGGAAGGAGAGTAATGTGAAAATAATGTGTAAATAGCAAGTGAAAGGAATGGATGTTCAGTACATATGATTGAACAGTGTATTATAGTTTTATCTTACTGAAAGTGACAGTGAATAATATAGTGTAAGAAAAATAGATGGGTAAATATTGAAAATACAATAGAAAATGTAAATAGTAATGTAAGTAATTAGTAATATAAAAATATGAGTACAAATACTTTATATTATAACAGTGAAAGTGAATCCGTGGCTCTCTACGTATTTTACTGAATGAAAAATTGAATGACTTCAGTGACAATAAACTAATACTACTGAAGGAAACTTATGGATAAAAACTCCAGATATATATAAGTGTTATATAGTAATAGAAATATAAAGTGTGAGGGGTTTTATGAATAATAAATGACAGAGTACCAAGAGCGAACTAGCGCGAGTGGGGAGGTCATACGCGCTCGTAATTTTCATTGCTTTCACAGTGATTTTTTTTTTGGAGTATGGATCCCAAACTACTTGATAATCATAGGGTAGTGTTTATAGTGTTAATATCTGGCTGTGGTAATCATATTACGGGTTGTCGGAAAGTGTAAAGTGGAGACTTCGTTACCCAACTTCAGAGGTCTCCACAAGTCCTACGGTAACCGACGAAGGCTCAACAAACATTCCAGGAGAAAGCTGAAGGTATGTGCCATAAGCATATGTAATTTTAATATTCTGGGACTAATAACTGATTTTTGGCAAATATTTTTTGAGAGTCTGTCGGAGCCCGAATAACCCCGTGGGACACGCAAAACATTGGTAAACATGCCAGCGGTGTAAGGGTTAAGCATAGTAAAATTGTCAGATGTTAACTGAAAAAAAAGAAAATATGTCCTCTGGTTTTCTCAAGCATATTAAATCCAGGTGCACGTTTGTCATGTGGAAAGAAAAATTATATGCGTTAGTCGAAATATAATGTATTTTTGTAACTAGGAAAGGGTAGTTCCCATGGCCACTGGATTAAGTTTTGCTAAGAATGTTTGGGAATTTCCACAGTAAGGCCAGTCATGATTGAACCCTTCAGCCGTGGAAGTAATTTCCGGTTCTACCTGCGTCTCAAGATGCCAGATAATAGACAGCAAGGCGAGTTTATCTTCGCAGAGAAAACTTTGACATAAACCTTCTCTGCACTCAGATCATAGACACCTTCAGCCCGATGATGTACCTTTAGTTGTATTTTTTCTACTTTCAGTCGATTTTCATGCACCTCAACGAGAACAAAAACAATACCTAGCCGGAATCCGTCCAGGCGAGGTAATTAACCTCCTGACGTGAGCCATACTTTTTCCGGGACACAAGTATAAGTAGCTGATTCAAAAAAGAAATGTACGGCAATGAAGTAAAATAAGAAATATTACGATTATGACAGCCTGTACACACACACACACACACATACACACACACACACACACACACACACACACACACACACACACACACACACACACGGCATCTATCTTCTGCTCACTCACCAGTCCCCTTCAATAGTATCTGAGGAAAATCAGTTCACATTATATAAAGTAGATATGCACTTTCTTTCCGTACATTCAGATAAAACATGGACAACCCACACCTAATCCTGCGATATGCCTGCCGATTTCTTTGAAATTCATGTGCTCCACATCCCCCATTTTTTATTCTTTATATATATATATATATATATATATATATATATATATATATATATATATATATATATATATATATATATATATATATATATATATATATATATATATATTTTTTGAAGTGGGACTGACCACCCAAGAATCATGGGGTGGAGGAGATCATGCTTTCCAAATATGATGAGAGTCCACTGTGCAACATGTACTATGATATGAAATCCATATCCGCCCTGATTTTACTATTTCTGAGAATGTTTGATTTGGTGAGGGGATTGATCTCCCTAGAAGCACTTGTGGAAAACTTTATACAGTAGAACACATTATCAAGGAACCTGATGAACAACCTGAGAAATTTCGCTGCACCTTATGCTCATTTACCCCTACCTCTGGTCGATTTTATTTATGGAAGGGGACTGACCCCCCAAGAATCATTAGGGGAGTCACGCTCCCCAAATATCGCATTACGGGTGAGATTCCATTATACAACATATTCTAAGATATCAGAGCCATAGCTGCCCCCCTTTCTCTATTTCTGAACATTTTTCATCTGGTGGGGAGGCTGAGTCCATTAATAATCGTGGATTTAAAGTTGTATCTAGTTGGAAAATCCTCCCAGAAACCAACCGAACTGACCTTGGAAGTTGCATCCAAATCCATCGCACAGCCTTATAGGAGTTAAAACATACACACACACACACACACACACACACACACACACACACACACACACACACACACACACACACACAGTCTGAATCTTGCGCAACAGTATGCACGACAAGTTGGCAGATAGTCTTCAATTATGGTAAATGTGTACAATATGATTCACAGTGATCAATTCACCGATATGTAATAATTGTTGGCAGTTAGTCTATATATATATATATATATATATATATATATATATATATATATATATATATATATATATATAGATAGATAGATAGATAGATAGATAGATAGATATATAGATATTATATATATATATATATATATATATATATATATTCATATATATATATATTTATATATATATATATACATAAAGGGTATGTAATGTATGAACCATACTGATTAACCCACAGATATGCAGGACTGTTTTGTTGGCAGTTGGTCTTCGTGTATGGAGAGGGTGTGTAATGGACGAACCACCCTGAACGAACCACCCTGACTGTATATACTTTGTATCTGTTACCTTACTTAAATAGCACGGGTAATAATGTATAAAATGACAAGGAATGTGCAGTATAATATTATGAACAACCCTCATCAACTCACCAATATGCAGGACTTGGTGACGGTTGGTCATCATAAAGTGGCGTCTGAGGATTTTGCTATAGGCGTCAACGAAGATGAGAGCCTGTGGGTAAGAATGCATAAAGGATCATTAACACCTTTCATGCCCCAGCCTATATCTGATATTCTATAAGCGTGTGTGTGTGTGTGTGTGTGTGTGTGTGTGTGTGTGTGTGTGTGTGTGTGTGTGTGTGTGTGTGTGTGTGTGTGTGTGTGTGTGTGTGTGCAACCAAAACTGGCAAAACGATTTTGATGAACTTGGCAGGATGGCTGGAGCTGGATCCCAAATGGGCCAGTTTTAGTTTCATGTAGATTGACATTTTATGAGGGGATGTTTTAACCGATAATGATTTCCTCCATTGTTGTCATATCACATGGCATTTTCGTGGAGTTTTATGCTTTGTCACAGGAATGGCTCTCATGTTGACTAGTGCTTCATTCGTAAATCACTGGTTGTGAGCAAAGCTGAGGGTGGTCAGTAACAGCTCTCATTTAAATTAAAAATGTGTTGAGCATGGAAACAGCTATTCCTCGGTTTCGCGTAGCAGGAGACAGAGATGAAAAAACGCTCCTACTTAAACAGAAAATATTTTACTTTTGCGTCACAGGTGAATGAGTAATACCATAATTCTTCTTCTGATGAGGAAAAATCCTCTGATTTCTCAGTAGTTACTAATGTACTTTGTGGAACTAAACTCCATATCTATTGGTTCTTAGATATAATAATGGGAAACTCCTACTTTTCCTTTGGCTAATATAATTCCTTTAACTGCTTTAGTTTTCATGCTGCTTCATAACTGATATTTTTACCAAATTCACTATTGAAGACACTCGCTCAGACTGCTGCCGAGAAGTGGCGAAAAAAATTCAGTCTTGGGCTCTGTCACAAAATATAGCGGAGTGCCATCAGCAAATATTTTTGATTTGACAATAAGCCGAAACTCAAGAGGATTTTCAGATAATTCGTTGGTATTGTTTTCCACTTATTTAGAAGTGCATCAATGTTATGTTCGTTTAATGAACTAGGAAAGTGGAGAAATAAACGTATTAAATACTCGTACTTCTCAGTTTCTCCACATGCAGCTGATGGACTGTAAGGGCAACAGCACAGTTCTGCACAATGAAAGGCCGACTACTTCCTCCTGTAACCTCCGACTTCTTCAAGTGATTTCTTTTGTCCTTAGACAATTCTGAAAACTTATTGAATCATCTTCCCCTTCAAAAATAAGGAATAATGAGAAAGGTAACGATAAACCAGGGCTACTTAGACTACCATAGGCACAAGTTAGTCCCAGCTTCCCTGCTGCTAACCAGTATAGACACGATATGTATTTGCTTAGAAACCAAAAGAAAAGAAAATGCCTCGCTGCATTTACGAATTTGCCAACAGCTTCCCTGTTACCAACCAATATGGACACGAATGTATTTGCTTAGAAACTAAAAGAAAAAAAAAAAATGCCTTGCTGCGTTTACGAATTTGCCTACCACAACAGGAAACATACTCTGCAGCCTTAAGTCAGATTATTGAAATAAGAAATATTGTTACCTTTCGATAACCTCAGCCATTTCATCAGTAACATAACATCCTTTGTGAAGACCAGGAAAGTAGTCAAATATAAGAAACCCTGACATCCATTACTGAATAAGATCAAGGTAGCCATACTCACAGCCAGGCTTCTCCAGAACCACATCAGTATCATTATTGTCAACATACTATATTCTTATGCCTCAGTGTATGGCACAGTGGTATCATTTATATTACCCAAACTTCAGTTAATAGAGTTATATGCCGGAAAAGGTAGTAACATAATTTTCAATCATTATGATAAGCAGGTCTTGGAAGACATGTGATATCCTCCGAGCTTGTTTATTTTTGCTGGTAAAAAGCAAACTGACGTTGGATAGCACTGTGCGATGCCGTAAAGGTGTAAACACACCAAATGTCTATTGATCTCTTATAAGATCGTCTGCTCTATGATTTATTCTCGGTTCTTTCGATACTGAGAGGTGGGGTTCAGGTTCTACTTGTGTGTACAAGTAAATAGGATTTGACACCAATATTATGTTACTGTAAATATAATGATGAGGTTAAGAGGCACTGAAAGCCTGAGGCAGTTCTCTTTATACACACACATGCACACACACACATACACACGCGCACAGAGAGAGAGAGAGAGAGAGAGAGAGAGAAAATCCTACCATTTATAAATGCAAAAAATTAATTAAAAAAACATGAAAATTTAACCAAACAGACTACTTCGCACCAAAATGTACCTGCGTTCTTCAAAATGTGCCAGAAATGCTAAAGATATACCACGTAACAGAAATAACGAAAATGTACCAAAATGGTCCGAATGTAGCCGACTCTCTGAGGCAACGCTGTGCCCGGTCAGGAAGCAGGGAGTCCCAACTTTTGTGACGTTACTGATAATTGAGTTAGTCGAGTGCTGGGCGCTCCTAATTACACGCAACGAAATATCAAGACGATCGACCACAGCACACGGGAAAAATGCAACCCCATACGGCAACGCAGGTCGGGCCCTCGGGGACATGTTTTGCTGTGGTTATATTATTACACACCGGCGCATAACGAGCCTGAAGGGTGTATATCCGGCGCCGCGTTATCGACAACATATATTCTGTAATTTCTCCAATCTGTCTCTCCACAGACATTGGGCAGTAATGTTAAAAATGTAAGTGGGGGATTATTGACAATAGCTGACGAAAATTTCTGAAGTACATAGCCATGATAGAGTATCTTTGACTTTTCTGTATTGCATCTGACTACTCTCTGTAATGTGTGGTGTTAAATGATCATATCTAACCATTATAGATGCTCAATACATTGCCGACATAAACGGAGGGCTATCACCCTGGAGCATTTAGTACTGAAAATAACGCCCTCTGTAAACCAGTCTTATGAATCCGCAGCACCTGACACTAAACACTTCATATGGCTATAGATCAGTGTCGTCTGCTTCGAAGTTATCAACCCCTTCAATCCGCTGATGTATTTTCCATCTCGTTCTTATCGTCACCATACGATTTTATTCAACGTAGGACAATCCCCTAATAGCGATAGGGTTAATGAAAGCTGTATCTAATTACTCCAGTTCGTAAAGCATTTCAAAAAGCGAATTAAATGGTCTGGAGACTGCAAGAGTGAGTTAAGAATTATGTACCTGGACTAAAAGGCAAGTTTTTGAAATTCATGGAGAGAAAAGTAGGAGAGTCGGCAGTGGTTTTTGTTGCTGAAAGTTTTTTATTTAATTTATTGTTACCTCCGGACGATTTGATTCAGCTTAGGGTGAGAGAGAGATCAGGTTGTGAAAGGGTTAATGGGGGCTGTTCTTAACCCCGTCGCCTCAAACGGTCTCTCCAAAGCTTAGCTCACTGAATCCGGTGACGTCTCTCTTAGTTTATTCTTGGTACCTGCAAGGTACAGACGATCAATTATGGCTACTGTTGTTTCTGAACCAAGTTTATCTGAATGTATACTCAGCTGACTGCAGGCCGAAGCTGACCCTCTCCTGAAGCCCACCATTCGTCTTTTGGAGGACTGGGAATTGCGGTGTTTGTATAACGGTAACCGGAAAACAACATCCGGTTATACTGGTGGCATCACATGAATAGCCCAGCACTATTTAGTTTAGTGAGTTTTCGAACAACAGGGACTAGATAAAGTCTTAATAATCTCTGCAGCCCTCAAGTTGAGTAAAACCACTGACCAAAATTGTTTCTTGAGAGTGAATAAAATGAAGAGACGTCACTGGATTGGTGATCGTAATAAAATGTTGTCTGGTGGTTGCAAGAATAAAATAAAATGAAGAGCATGTCCTCAGGTTAAAGGGCATAATGTAATATGTATGATAATGTATGTGCCTAGATGTATAGCTGTTGTGTTAATACATGAGCCAGACCAGAATTTGCTACCACCTGGCGGGGCAAAACCTACCAATGTTTTCTTGAAAGCCCTCTACCTATAGATAATCAAACCACATGACAGACATTTCTAACTCACAGCTTAGGGTCAATAATCACACTTTTACCCTTTTCGGAGAGGACATTTTCCCATATTTTCGCGTTTTTCTCCAAAACTATGCATCGTACCGGTAAAAGGTATAGGACTAATAAAAAATTGGAAATTAAATTCTGCAAGAGTTTGTCTCTATACGTATTTGCTCTAAAACTTATAGTTTTTGTGCAAACGAGCCCGGAAGTGGAATACGCATTTCACGACAAACTTGAAAAAATCAACTTCGCACTCACATTTCCTCCAATATCTCCTAAACTACTAATTTCTCGGTAAAATGTCATAGAATTGATCTTTTAGGGTGAAGATTTTTCTTTCTTCTGGTGTCTTATTTATCTCTAAATGTTAAGTTTTTTCAGTAAACACAAAGAAAGAAGGTAGACACAAATGCTATTTTTTTCCATCGTGCAAAAACTTTACTACGCAAAAGAAAATACACCAGCACAAGTTTGTGTAGATGCTAGTTATGCATGCAGGGCAGGTTTATGATGTAAAATGTGGTATAGTAAGATGGGCTAAGAAAAGGACAAAACCATAAACTTTCATTTGCGCAATTTTTTTCTCTTGTATTTTCACTATAACCTGTCCATTATAATTATTATCCAATAGTAAAGGGAACATAAGCGGGATTTAAGCCCAGGACGCATTACAAATTTAATATCAATATTTTTTAGTGATTTTTTCTTACCCGGAAAAGGGGTGAAAAAAAAATATATATATTGGGACAAAAAAAACAATTTGAAAAAAAAAAAAAACTGAAATAAACATCTACATTTTTTTTTTTTTTTTACAAAATATTGAATATATGTTTATATTTTACCTCAGACACACATAAAAAATGATAAAGTGAATTTAATTGAAGAAAATCTTATTCCTTACACAAGTGTGCTTTTTACTCCTTACACAGGTGTGCTTTTTATTTGCTACACAGCTGTGCTTTTTATTCCTCCCACTTCCCTTCTACCTCTATTCACTCTCACTTCCCTTCTACCTCTATTCACTCTCACTTCCCTTCTACCTCTACTCACTCTCACTTCCCTTCTACCTCTATTCACTCTCACTTCCCTTCTACCTCTACTCACTCTCACTTCCCTTCTACCTCTATTCACTCTCACTTCCCTTCTACCTCTATTCACTCTCACTTCCCTTCTACCTCTATTCACTCTCACTTCCCTTCTACCTCTATTCACTCTCACTTCCCTTCTACCTCTATTCACTCTCACATCCCTTCTACCTCCATTCACTCTCACTTCCCTTCTACCTCTACTCACTCTCACTTCCCTTCTACCTCTATTCACTCTCACATCCCTTCTACCTCCATTCACTCTCACTTCCCTTCTACCTCTATTCACTCTCACATCCCTTCTACCTCTATTCACTCTCACATCCCTTCTACCTCCATTCACTCTCACATCCCTTCTACCTCTATTCACTCTCACATCCCTTCTACCTCTATTCACTCTCACATCCCTTCTACCTCTATTCACTCTCACATCCCTTCTACCTCTACTCACTCTCACTTCCCTTCTACCTCCAGTCACTCTCACTTCCCTTCTACCTCTACTCACTCTCACTTCCCTTCTACCTCCAATCACTCTCACCTCCCTTCTACCTCTATTCACTCTCACTTCCCTTCTACCTCCAATCACTCTCACTTCCCTTCTACCTCCACTCACTCGCACTTCCCTTTTACTTCCACTCACTCGCACTTCCCTTCTACCTCCAATCACTCGCACTTCCCTCTCACCGCCTGTCACAATCACCCCAACATTCAAATCATCTTATGCTTCTGGCAGTTCTAAAGGGATTCTAAGGGAGTGTTAGTGGTAGTCGTCCTGATCAGTACCACTTGAGCAGCTACCCTGCCCCTAGTGTCACCCTGGACCACTTCATCAGGAGTCATTCCCTCTCATATATTCCTAGGCGATGACACGCCTAGCTGACAGGTCAGCAAGGGTCAGACACTGACACCACACAATCAACCAACACCCCCACGCTACCACTCCCCTCCTGTACAATAACCCCCCCCCCAGGGTACAACACTATACCGCTAACCTAGTGGTAACAATAATATTGATTACAAAATGGGGCAATACAAACTCAATTTGGGGCAAGAAATGCTCAAATTTGGGTAAAAAATTATCAGGTATGAGGTGAGAAAAAATTAGTGAACCTGATTTTTTCTTACCCCATCCAAGCACATCCCAATCGGGTAACAAAAAATCCCCCCTACACCCCCCAGGTGAACAAGCCTACATCTTTTCTATCCTCAATGTGACCTAGAGCAGCTTGTACAGAACCCTACCCGTATCCCAGACCGCCTTAGAGAGAGCTCCAACATACTTGACCTCTTCCTTACAACTAATCCTTCTGCTTACACTGTTAATCATTCTCTCCATTGGGCTCCTCCGATCACAACCTTATCACCTTAACCTGTCCTATCACTCCGGTATGGCCTGTGGACCCTCCATGGAAACGTCGTCTGTGGCATTTTTGAGCCGCAGATTGGGAGGCCCTCTGGCAGTACTTCTTTGATTTTCCCTGTAATGATTATGGCTTCCATGGCCGGGAGCCATCTGAGTGTGCCTTGCGCATTACGGAGGTTATTCTCTCGGGTATGGAAGTATACATTCCTTTCTCTTATCCTTTGTCTAACGCAAGAAAGCATTGGTTTAATCACACTTATTCTAATGCTGTCCACAACAAGGAGAGGGCCTACAAAAGGTACTGGAGCCAACCCACCCCTGAATCAC
The DNA here is from genome assembly GCF_032717465.1 of Coenobita brevimanus. Classification (NCBI taxonomy): domain Eukaryota; kingdom Metazoa; phylum Arthropoda; class Malacostraca; order Decapoda; family Coenobitidae; genus Coenobita; species Coenobita brevimanus. The sequence goes on from NC_136961.1 coordinate 11,645,954, forward strand.
GTGATCTTTACGTTTCTGCCCGGAATCATGCTAAGTCTCTTCTTCGCTCTGCTAAAAATAATTTCATCCGTACTAAATGCTCTCAACTCTCCAACTCGAATTCTTCCCGCTCCTTCCGGCACCTTGCCAAAAACCTTTCTAACAACTTTACCCCATCATCCTTCCCTCCTCTTTTCTTCTCTGATGGCTCTGTAGCTATTTCTTCTATTGATAAAGCAGATCTCTTCACACAGCCTTTCACCTCCAATTCCACCTTAGACGATTCCAGTGTTGTTCCCCCATCACTTCCCCCCTCTGACTTCCTCATGGCTGACATTAAAATTTCTTCAGCTGGTGTATTTTCTGCCATCACTGGCCTCAATACTAACAAGGCATATGGGCCTGATGGAGTCCCTCCTGTTGTTCTCAAGAACTGTGCTTCTGTGCTTACCCTGCCTAGGCAAACTCTTTTGCCTTGATCTGTCAAGTTATACCTTTCCTTCTTGCTGGAATTTTGTTCTCATTCAACCAGTCCCAAAGAAGGGTGACCACTCCCAACCCTCCAACTATCGTCAAATTGCTTTAACGTCCTGTATTTTAAAAGTTTTTGAGTCGATTCTCAAAAGAAAAATGGTAAGGCATCTTTCCTATCAGAACCTTCTTTCTGATCGTCAGTATGGGATCCGTCAGGGACGCTCCACTGGCGATCTTCTCACCTACCTTTCAGACTCCTGGTCATCCTCCATTCGGGACTTTGGCAAAAGCTTTGCCATAGCACTTGACATCTCAAAGGCTTTCGATCGAGTCTGGCATAAATCTTTAATTTCCAAACTCCTCTCTTACGGTTTCTATCCTTCTATCTGTGCCTTCATCGCTAGCTTCCTTTCTGGTCGTTCTATAACCGCTGTTGTAGACGGCCATCGTTCTTCTCCTAGATCTATGAACAGTGGTGTTCCTCAGGGCTCTGTCCTATCACCAACTCTCTTCCTTTTATTCATCAATGACCTTCTAAGCTGTACATCTAACCCTATCCACTCATACGCTGATAACTCCACCCTTCACCTTTCCATTCGGTTCCTGCAACGCACATCTCAGCAGTTACTTCAACAAACAAGGGATGAGGCTATGGCACACCTAGTGTCTGACTTGGCTCGTATCTCTGACCGGGGTAAAAATAATCTGGTTGTTTTTTATGCATCTAAGACTCAGTTCTTATTCATATCAACCCAACAAAATCTTCCACAGGTATACCCACTAATATTTAATAATATTCAGCTTAATCCTGCATCATCCTTGAACATGCTTGGGGTTTCATTTACTCGGGACTTATCTTGGAAAGATCATATTACATCTCTTGTAAAATCTGCTTCCAAGAGATTAGGTGTACTAAGCCAACTCCATTCGTTCTTTACCCCTGCACAATTGTTGACTCTATACAGGGGTTTTATACGCCCCTGTTTAGAATACAACTCTCATGTGTGGGGAGGCTTCCCACATACAGCTCTTCTCAATAGGGTGGAGTCAAAGGTTTTTCGTCTCTAATTCTCCTCCTCTTACTGACTCCCTTCAACCTGTCTCTTCACCGCACTGTTGCATCTTTATCTCTTTTCTATCGCTACTTTACTGCTCCTCTGAACTGTCTGCATGCATTCCTCCACCTCTACGACGGGCGCGTAGCACCCGTCTAGCAGCAAACTCTTATCACTTTTCTGTCCAACTCTCTAATGTAAGAGTTAACCGTTACTCCCAGTCCTTCATTTTTGTAACAGGCCAACTCTGGGACTGTCTCCCTCTGTCTGTATTTCCTGCTGCCTATGATCTCCAGTCTTTCAAACGCAGTGTGTCCAGGCATCTCGAAATTATCGGATCTTGAATTTGGCTCTCTATTATATTTTGTTTTTTTCTTGGAGGTAACTGTTATTGCGGGCTCATGGCCTTTGGTTCCTTCTTCCTCACATAAAAAAAAAAAAAATAGGAGAGCAAGGGGGTGGGGTGATCCTTTCTTACCCCAAACTGAGTGTGCCAAGGTTATTGGAGGAAGAAAAAATCATAGTTCTTACAAGGTACTAGAAAGTTTTGGTGAATTTTTTTCGGCTTTTTTTTTGTTAAATGGACCTTGTACGTATATATGTAAGTTAAACTTAATAACATGCAAATAATACATGTTGTATAAAAATAAGCTAACTATAGATAACATCAAAATATTAATTGCTTGGAGAGAGAAGCAGTAAGGGGGTGATTTGTTCTTACCCCATTATCCCCCATATTTTTTTTTATCCCATTTTACTATAATGAGGTATTGCGTGAATCTGTTTTCTTTCTTGTAATCTACCCTATCCATGCATCCCCTAAGCTCGTTACATGCACAGTACAGTATAATACTTTCAGAATGGGCCACCCTAATTGAATTCTGAAGAATATGTTTATGATGTAATAATGGTGGTTGTGTTTCGCACATTGCAGGATACCCTTTCCATGCGTAACCCAAGATACCGAAGAAGATATTGATGGTCTGATTCTGTGGCTATGATTTCTGTAAGATGACATTAATAAAGTGTGGAATATGGTATGATGTTTACTAAAGTGCCAGGTCATTATTGTTGAACTGTATTTTCAATCTTCATATAAATCGATGTCAGAATCCTCATCACTTTCATCAAAAATCAGTTCACTTTCCTCCTCATCATCCTCACCTGCTTGATTAGCGCATGCCAGTGTACACAGATATGTGCACTTCAGTTTATTTTGAATACAAGTACGTCTCCTCCACACACTCCCTCTGCATGTGGGTCTGTCTACTTTCTTTGCCTATTGTTCAAACTGTTAACATTTAGAGGAAAACAAGAATACTGAATGAATGAGAAATCTTCACTCTGAAAGATCAATTCTATAACATTTTACCGAGAAATTAGTATTTTAGGAGATATTGGAGGAAATGTGATTGCAAATTTGATTTTTTCAAGTTTTTCGAGAAATGTGAATTCAACTTCCGGGTTAGTTTGCGCAAAAACTATAAGTTTCAGAGCAAATATGTATAGAAACAAATTTTTGCAGAATTTAATTTCCTATATCTTTAAGTATTTAGCGAAAGGCAAGGATGTGTTTTGGGCATTCATGGATTTAGAGAAAGCGTATGAAAAAATTGATAGGGAAGCTTTGTGGACTGTTTTAAGATTGTATGGACTTGATGGTAGGTTACTAAAAAGGGTGAAAAGTTTTTATGTAAATAGTAGAGCATGTGTAAGAGTGGGAAATGCTGTGAGCGATTGGTTTCCCGTGAGAGTCGGGCTGCGACAGGGATGTGTGGTGTTGCCTTGGTTGTTTAATATTTACATGGATGGTGTTGTAAGGGAGGTGAATGCAAGAGTTTTAGGTGGAGGTCTGAGTCTGGTGAATGTTGATGGTGGAATCTGAAGCAGCTGCTGTTTGCAGATGATACTGCACTGGTGGCTGATTCAGAGGAGGGATTGAGACAGTTGGTAGAGGAGTTTGGAAGGGTGTGTGAAAGAAGGAAATTGAAAGTAAATGAGAATAAGAGTAAAGTGATGAAGTGTACGAGGTTGGTAGATGGTAGGGGGATGAATATAGTTTTGAATGGCGAGTTGCTTGAGGAGGTAGAGTGTTTTAAATATCTAGGGTCACACGTTGATGTGGATGGAAGAATAGATGCAGAAGTGAAGTTTAGAATAAATGAAGTAGGTAAGGTGCTGGGAGGAATGAAAAAAGTGTTTAGATGTCGTTCGCTTAGAATGGATGTAAAGAGAAAGCTGTATGAGGGTGTTGTGGTACCGACTGCGTTATATGGGGCTGAAACATGGAATATGGGCGTAGCAGAGAGGAAAAGTTTGAATGTAATGGAGATGAGGTGTCTGAGGAGTATGTGTGGAGTGACGCGTATGGATCGAGTGCGAAATGATGAAGTGCGAAGGAGAACTGGTGTTGTTCGGGAGATGGCTGGTAGAGTTGAGCAGAGGGTGTTGCGATGGTTTGGGCATATGGTGAGAATGGATAATGAGCGACTGGTGAAAAAGATAACTAGATCTGATGTGAGAGGTGTAAGGCTGAGAGGAAGACCACGAATAGGATGGATGGACAGTGTGAAGAGAGCGCTGGATGAGAGAGGGATGTCTATTGAGCAAGGAAGAGTGGCTGTGCGTGACAGAAATACATGGAGAGAAATTGTGAATGAATAAGTGATGACGCAGCCCTGAGGGGATATTCTCCCGCATTTGATCTGATCAGCTAGTCAGGTCAGGTGCAGGTAAGGGGATGGGTCTGTTATGATGTGGCAGGGGTAAACCAGTTCTGCTGTCAGGCCCTGCTGCGGATGTCACTGATTGCATTGCGCAGTTGACTCTTGTGCGGTGTGGTGCAGTGGGGATCTGTCCATTCTCCCCTTTGAGGCTAAGATGCGAATGAATGTGTTTGAATGGATGAGTAAATGGGGAGTGTGTCGTCCTGTCTCGGCTACCTCCCTTTCCTTGGGGGAAGCAGCCTAGGTATATAGATAGATAGATAGATTTCTTTATTCCTACACCTTTTATCAGTGCGGGGCATAGTTTTGGAGAAAAACGCGAAAATATGGAAAAATGTACCCTCCGAAAAGGGTAAAAATGTGATTACAGACATTAAGCTGTGAGTCAGAAATGTCTATCATGTGATTTGATTATCTATAAGTAGAGGGCTTTCAAGAAAACATTGGTAGGTTTTGCCCCGCCAGGTAGTACCAATATGTGAAATCTGGGGGTCTGGCTCATGGACTAAGTGATGCAATTGCTGAAGGGTTTCTGCTGCCAATGTGATGTGTAACGCTGATAGAGCTACTGTCACGAATGTGCAGTCTGGCACTAACATGCTTGCAATTGCCAATATGCTGCATAAGACTGAGAAGGTTCCTTTGTGTACAGATCAGACTATTGATAACACAGCATAACGTGATGATACCTAGTACCCATAGTCGCCCCTTATCCCTTTCCCAATGAATTAGTGAGCGTTAGAAAGAAACTAGACCCCAAGAGAGTCGGATGAACCTGTTTCAAATAAAACTGTCAAGTTGTCATTGAAGGTGTTTTACATGCTGAGTACCTGAATGTGTGTCTATCATCCTTCAAGTCCATCTACACTAGCCTGGCAGAGATCGTGTATAATAGTGGTGGCAGCAAGATCAAGAATCCGCCTTCTCTTCATCCAGTCGGCCAAAATTATTTCCAGTCCCCCCCCCCCGGAGGAGCTCGGGGATAAGTATTGTTTTCACTCGGTTTGTCCGTTTGTTTGTCTGTCTGTATGTACATATGTATGTATGTTTGTGTGTATGTTAACAACTTTAATCGAAAACTACTGGTGCGATTTTGAATAAAATTACAGAAATGATTCACGATCGCCCTCTGATCACTTGCTTAAATTTTGGACGAAATTGAGCCTAGGACCAGGCTGTAGGCGCCCCAGAAATGTAAAAACAAATTTGCCATAACCCCTTTCATATTCGTCATAACATGAAACCAAAATCTAAAGGTGCATCTTTCAAATCTGCATCCTATAACATGCCTCATTACATCAGGGGCGTCACCCCCAGTTATCAGTAGGGGGGTCAGTGTCAGACGGAACAAGCCTATCATTTCAAATGGGCAAAAATCGTAAATTTTCACCCGATTTACTCCAAAGATGAAATGCAACATCTTTGACTAATATCCTGTTGTGTTTGTACGTCAGCACTAAAACACGGGTTTGCTGTGTCTTCGTACCGCGTCTTGTTACCATACTATTTTTTCAAGTCTAACGCATTTAACCCTACCAGACCGCCTCACCCAATCAAATTAACGTGTGAAGTGCAACGTGAGAGGTGACAATGCTGTAATGTCGACCATGCCTGCCTACTGCCTGCCAGTCTGTCATTCACTCCCAAGCCTGCCTGCCTGCCATGGTTCCTGCTGCCTATGTGCTAATGGATTAGTTTTGACTCAGCCCTCAGTAACCCAGTCACCTGCCTTACTATGAGCCACCTGGGGTAGCGAGAGTGTGTTTCTTCGAGTTCAGGTCAACATCGTGGCTGAACTAGCCAGCTGTTGTATTACATGAAACTGACTGTGCTGGGGAGGTGGAAGAGGTAAAAATAAATGCAAACGGAGTCAAAGCAATAGACTCCGTCAAGGTAAAGGATCAGCTTAAACTACGTGAGTTCCACTGTTCCGATGTTGAGCCGAAAATCCCGGTTTCCATGAATTCTCGTGTTATCACTTGCAGGGATTTCATGGTAATGAGTGAGGACTACATCGTACACGAACCTGCTCTGCAAGATGTCATTGATGCATGATTTATTTCCCAATAATCAAAAGGCACGAGGACGAAGCCTGCAGCTATTATCTTGACATTTGGTAAAGTTTCTCTTCTCAGTCATGTCTAAGTTGGCTAAGATATTGTTAACGTACGACCATACGTTCCTAATCTTCCTAGATGTTTGTAATGTCAGCTGCATGGACACAGTAACAAACCTTGTCGGGCTTCCCAATCAGTTTGCGGCAAGTGTGGTTCTAAGGGTCATGATGGTGAACACTGCACATGCGAGACTGTATGTTGCTTTCACTGTAAGGGTGCTCATTCCACTTCCTCGAGGGACTGTCCTGAGTGAAAGGACGAGAAAGAGGACAGCAGAGAGTAATAATATGGGGGCAACCGAGGGCATCTCCTACTATGAAGCTGGGAAGATGGTTGAAGGCATTGCATGCAACTCCTTTACCGAGTACCTCCTATGTTTCATCAGTGATATCCCATCCTGCGATGTGCTCTGTCTCGACACAGACTGACCCTGTCACTGTTACCCATGTCACTTGCTCTGCCTCTTCATCTCAGCCTCCAGTCCAAGCCAGCTCTCTTATTAATACTCCTGTCACAACTTCCCAATCTGTCATATGCAGGGGTTAATAACATGTATCCGTCTGTTTACTTTCTCTACCGTCCACCACAAGGCCCGACTGATAGTGATGGTTTAAATTCGCTTTTTGAAAACCTTTCTAGAAATAAATTAGTCCTGGGTGACTTTCACACCCATCACTATCAATGGGTAGCTTGAGGATTGATGGTCGCGGGGAGCAAGTAGCTCCTCTAATACTATAGTCCATCCTCTGTGATCTGAATGGTGGTAGAGCGACTCGTGTAGATGATCGTAATGTTTTTTTTTTTTCCACTGACTTATCATGGCCTTCCCAGGTATACATCAAGATATCTCGTTGGATCCTTGTGGCGATTCCTTGGAAAGTGATCATCTACCCATCTGTTTTTCTTCAAGTATACACGCAACATTATTTTGGGTCCTCCGCTGCCAAAGTTTAAATATAAGAAAACATGTTGGGGATCCTTTTCAAGGACTGTCAATAATGATATCCCTGGGGAGACCATAGATGTAAAAGTAAAAAATGTAAACAGTTCCATATTACAAGCAGCTGAGGCTGCTATTTCCAAGATGTCTCCAATTCATGTGACTCACAGAGCTCATTGGTGTACAATGGATTGCGGACAAGCATTAAAGAAACGCAGTAGGAGATACATGATTTTTGATGGTCAGCCTACTGAGAACTTAACTGCAAACAAACAAGCAAGGGCTTAGGCAAGAACATTTAGAAGGGTTAAACGTGACTCCTGGCAGTCTTTTATGTCCACGGTGAATCGTTTTACCCCATCAAAAAAAGTCTGGTCAACTATTCAAATCTTAAATAATAAAAGCCATTCCATCCATAACACCATCCACTGCGAGCCTGTGGACGCTAACATCCGTGCCATGAGTTTTTCTCACGTGAGTAGCTAAGCCACTTACGACCTGTGTTCTCAGGATCATAAACGCATGGCTGAGTTACAGACTTTGCCACAGAAGATGTAAACTCCCCGTACAACCAAGAGTTTATGATAAATGAACTTCTCCTTGGCCCAAAATTCTGTAAAGACACCAGTCCCTGACCAGATACAATCACGTACGATACAATCCAGCACCTTAATCCGGACAGCCTGATTATGCTGTTAGTATTGTACTAAGAGCTCTGGTCTTCCCGAACGAACACAAACTCATGGCACTTTGCGCATCATACCAGTACACAAACAAGCTGGCCGTTTTATGAATTCCACTTCATTTCGCCCTATTGTGTTGAATGCATGCCTTTGTAAGATCACGGGGCGAATGGTTAATAACAGGCTTCCTTTTGTTTTAGAGTCGAATAATTTGTTAAATGATCAACAATGTGGCTTCGGTAAACAACGAAGCTCACTAGAGCATTTAATAAATTTGGAGCATTGCATTTCAGAGGCATCTGCCGATGAAAAATTCATGACAGAGGTGTTCTTGGACATCAATAAAGCCTATGACGACGTGGCGACACGGTATGCTAATGAAACTCTTTGCATATGGTTTATGAGGTAATCTGCCTATTTTATTTCCACTTTCTTAAGGGGTAGAACCTTCTCTGTCAAATTGCTTTGTAACATAACATCGGATATATTCATCCAAGAAAACAGGGTGTTTCAGGGAAGTGAACTTAGTCCCACTTTGTTTAGTATTATGATGAATGCTACTGTCATCAGCTCCCATCCTGAAGAATCTTAAATACTAACTCTATGCTGACGCTAGTGCAATATGGTACTCTTACCATAATGCACAATTTTCAGTTTGATGGATTCAAGCAGCCCTTGATTCCATCCACCAGTGGGCCTTTGAGTTGGGATTCAAGTTTTCCATCCCTAAGTGTGCCTTGTAGTTTTCTACAACTCATATCGCCCCTGATTTCCGTTTGACTTGCAATAATCAGTCGGTACCTTTTCAAACTTCTGTCAGATTTTTGGGCCTATTAAAATTTAAATTTCATGTTATTAATTGGACTGCTTGTTGTGGTAAACCATTGAACGTCCTTAGGAACCAAATGGGTACTACTTGGGAAGCCAGCAAAAAATCTTTATTAATGGCGAATTACTCCCTTCTTACATCTAAGCTGAACTATGGCTCACAGGTGTATTGGATGTCACACTGAAGGGGTTGTATGTGTTACAACATAAATGTGTGCAAATGTGTCTTGGACTCTTGAGATGTACATGTGTAGCTCGTATAGAAGTGTAGGCGAATGTACAGTCACAAAACAAGGAAAGTGTCCAGGCCTTGTTGATGCCTGGGACAGGAAAGCAAGAATCGTCTGGTGTTCGGACAAAGTTCCAAATCCCCTCCCCTCCCCTCTTCCTCCCCCTCCCCCAAGTCCCACCACCACGTCCCTTGATCGAGACGTTGCTCACTCCTTTGCTTCGCGGTTCGAAGCAGGTCACGGTACTCATGACATGTTGTGGTTTCCATATTTTACTTAAAAAAGTTTGAAGGAAATCTAATTGCACAGTAACAGAAAAAACGTGATGCAAAAAGTGATGAACGTTCTATTGGTTTCAAATATATATTACTGAAGTATTTCCCATAACATTCAAGTTCTTCCTTAATTCTGTCTGGTAGAGAATCATGTTGTCGGACAGAGGTAATCTTCAGTGAGATGGACAGGAGACAGAAAAACTGACGGAAAGGCAAACATAGCTACGCCTTAGACAGATTCATCAAACTTGTTAATTTATTCTAAATATCACCAAACACATTTAGTAAGCCAAGGTGAATATAAACCATTCTAGCAAGGAAAAGGAAACACACAGACAGACACACGCCAGTTGAGATTGGGAATGATTGATGTTTTATTCTTGCTAAATACAAACGACTACATCCATCTTCTGAAAGAATATGCCTCCGATATTGGACAGACAGGCAGACAGACAAAGACAGACTCTGGATGATGCATTCACATTGACATATTTTATTCTTGGTTCCACCCGATGACATGATTCAGATTAAATGATAAACCCTTGTATACACAGAGGAAGAAGTGAAAGGAAGATGGGACAGGTGGACAGAAAGAAAGACAAAGTCCCAGTCATCAGTTCACATCTATTGCTATTCCACTCCTGCTATAGGCAGACGGTATTATTCAGCTTGAGACTAAACCCTTTCTGTAGAGGAAAACGTGAAAGCTAAACAAACAGATAGATTAAAGAGAACAAGAGTGGAGCAGGCAGTTTCTAAATTATCAGTTCACATAATTGGAATTATCTGTTCATAGTAACTGGTAATGTATTACTGTTACTGCCTGAAAATTGTATTTAGCTTCAGTGGAAATACAACTATCCCGGAAATGAAGACGCAAAACATATGCAGACTATACACTATCAGACAGACACTCTTAAACCCACCGCGTCCCGTTGACGTATATATGCCTCCACACGTTTTGTCACTGTCAGTCTTGTTGACGTATATAAACTTGCATCAATTGCAAGGTCCCTAATTTGAACAATTTTCAATTTTCGCACATGATTTTTGGTACATATACACGGACACCTTCATCTACAAGATGCCAGGCAGGGACAATGCCTTACACCACATAACCTCTACCCCTACCGCACACCATTGTCTCAGGAATTCACCTGTTACCAGTGACCTGGCCAGTAAAGACATGTTGTGCCACGGTACGAAATTCAGGGCCAGAGTGATTCCCCAATCGATGACAATGTGGAGGACAAAGTTTTTGTAGCATTAGAGGAAGAAACAGTCAGAAATGATGATCAGGTAATGTCGCCAAAAAAGGTCAGGTATGTTGATATGTTTGCTGTGTGAGACAATGCTTATATTGCCAATATTACTGTGTGAAAACCAATATACTCTCGTACTACATATAAATTCGTACCAAAAAAATAAATACCGTTTGTGAGTGGTGTGGAATAGTCACCATCCCATAAACTCGTTTTCTTTGAAGCCAGCCTGACAGCTAAACCCAGAAAGGAAAGGGGTACTCCTATCTGTATGGAGTATTTTAAACCTCAGGCGAGCGATTTCTCCATGAATTTTCGATGATTCTCACCAAAAGCAGAGGTTTGAGCAAAAAATTTGTTTTTCCAAATTTGGTCGGGATTGGGGGGATTCATTGGTGGAAAATCGGTCGGGACAGGGCTGGTTAAACAATTTATTTCTCAAGGAAACCGCTACTTTATTCTTGATACTAGCTGACAGGTTTAGTTAGCTTAGGGCAGAATGAATCTCACCCATAACAGATATTCTTTGGCTGCTTAATGAATTACATAAATTACATTCACATCCTCGGAGACAGATCGGATGCTATGCTTCAAGTGTGTGTGTGTGTGTGTGTGTGTGTGTGGTTATCAGTCTACCCTATCATTTATTTCCAACCCCCACTGCCACACTGCCCACACCCAGCATGATGCAAGCAACTGCCACACGAGCCTCTAAAGAAGCGGACTATCCTATATATATCAAAGACTTGTTAATTACCTGTATCTAATTACATACTGACCGCTGATTACTGCATGATATACTTGCCTCTAATGAAGAGCTAATTACGGACCATCCTGTATACATAAAATTGCTCGTTAATTACCTGTATCAAATTGCATACTGACCGCAAATTAATGCGTGATATATTTACTTGTAATTGCCGTCCATCTTTATTAATCAAGGTGACGACTCGAGCTGCCTGGAACCACTGGCTGACTCTCTTCTTCTTCATTTCTGCAACATTCGCGGCCTTTCCTCTAACCTTCGCTCTGTTGAGCACCACCTCTCCTTCTCAAAACCTCACCTTTTTCTAAATGAGACTCAGCTGTTTGAGGCACCTGACAGCAAACCCTTTTCTGTATCCTCCTACTTTCTCTATACTCATTTCAAAGCCAAAGATGGATGTTGCGTATCTGTACTCAATAATCTATCTTGTTCTCGTGTTCCTGAACTCGATTCTTCTGAATTCTCTACTCTATGGCTTCGGCTTTCCTGTCATTCTCTGACTAAATATATCTGCACTGTTTACTTATCTTCTAATTCTACTGAATATCCAAAATTCTTTACCTATCTTACTTCTACGATGGAACACATTCTATTCATTTCTCCTTTCCCTGAAATTTTCCATTCTAGGAGATTTCAATGTTCACCACCACCTTTGGCTCTCCTGTCCTTTCATTGATGCACCTGGTGAACTAACCTACACCTTTTCTATCCTTAATGACCTAGAGCAGCTTGTACAGCACCCTACTCATATCCCTGACCGCCTTGGAGTGAGCTCCAATATACTTGACCTTTTCCTTACTACTAATCCTTCTGCTTACACTGTTAATCTTTTCTTTCCGTTGGGCTCCTCGGATCACAACCTTATCACCTTAACCTGTCCTATTGCTCTGGTATGGCCTGTGGACTCTCCAAAGAATCGTCATCTGTGACTCTTTGGAGCTGCGGATTGGGAGGCCCTCAGGCAGTACTTTGATAAACTCTGGAATGATTATTGCTTCCATGGCCGGGAGCCATCTGAGTGTGCCTTGCGCATTACGGAGGTTATTCTCTCGGGTATGGAAGCATACATTCCTTCCTCATATCCTTTAACTAACGCAAGAAAGCCTTGGTTTAATCACACTTGTTCTAATGCTGTCCGCAACAAGAAGAGGGCCTATAAAAGGTACCAGAGCCAACCCACCCCTGAATCACTTCTTTTTTATACATTTCTGCCGGGAATCGTGCTAAGTCTGTTCTTCGCACTGCTAAAAAAAATTTCATCTGTACTAAATGCTCCCAACTCTCAAACTTGAATTCTTCCCGCTCCTTCTGGCACCTTGCCAAAAACCTTTCTAACAACTTTACCTCATCATCCTTCCCTCCTCTTTTCTACTCTGATGCCTCTGCAGCTATGTCTTCTACTGATAAAGCAGATCTGTTTCCTCAGACTTTCTCCTCCAAAATCACCTTAGACGATTCCAGTGTTGTTCCTCCATCACTTCCCCCCTCTGACTTCATGGCTAACATTAAAATTTCTTCAGTTGATGTATTTTCTACCATTGCTGGCCTCAATACTAATAAAACAAACGGGCCTGAAGGAGTCCCTCCTGTTGTTCTCAAGAACTGTGTTTCTGTGCTTACACCCTGCCTAGGCAAGCTCTTTTGCCTTTGTCTATCCACTTGTACCTTTCCTTCTTGCTGGAAGTTTGCTCTCATTCAGCCAGTCCCAAAGAAGGGTAACCATTCAGAACCCTCTAACTATCGTCCTATTGCTTTAACATCCTTTATCTCAGAAGTTTTTGATTCAATTTTTAATAGAAAAATTTTAAAGCATCTTTCCTGTCACAACCTTCTTTCTGATCGTCAGTATGGGTTCCATCAGGGATGCTCCACTGGCGATCTTCTCACCTACCTTTCAGACTCCTGGTCATCCTCCTTTCGGGACTTTGGCGAAAGCTTTGCCATTGCACTTGACATCCCTAAGGCTTTCGATCGAGGCTGGCATAAATCTTTAATTTCCAAACTGACCTCTTACGGTTTCTATCCTTCTATCTGTGTTTTCATCGCTAGCTTCCTTTCTGGTCGTTCTATAACCACTGTTGTAGATGACCATCGTTCTTCTCCTAGATCTATCAACAATGGTGTTCCTCAGGGCTCTGTCCTATCACCAACTCTCTTCCTTTTATTCATCAATGACCTTCTAGGCTGTACATCTAACCCTTTCCACTCCTATGCTAATGACTCCACCCTTCACCTATCCATTCGGTTCCCGCAACGTCCATCTGAGCAGCTACTTCAAGAAACAAGGGATGAGGCTATGGCACACCTAATGTCTGACTTGGCTCGTATCTCTGACTGGGGTAAAAATAATCTGGTTGTTTTTAATGCATCAAAGACTCAGTTTTTACACCTATCAACCCGACAAAATCTTCCACAGGTATACCCACTAATGTTTAATAATATTCAGATTAATCCTGCATCATCTTTGAACATGCTTGGGGTTTCATTTACTCGGGACTTATCTTGGAAAGATCATAATACATCTCTAGTAAAAGCTGCTTCCAAGAGATTGGGTGTGCTAAGCCGACTCCGTTCCTTCTTTATCCCTGCACAATTGCTGACTCTATACAGGGGTTTTATCCACCCCTGGTTAGAGTACAACTCTCATGTGTGGGGAGGCTTCCCACATACAGCTCTTCTCAATAGGGTGGAGTCAAAGGCTTTTCGTCTTATTAAGTCTCCTCATCTTATTGACTCGCTTCAACCTGTCTCTTCGTCGCACAGTTGCATCATTATCTCTTTTTTATCGTTACTTCAATGGTAACTGCTCCTCTGAACTGTTTGCATGCATTCCTCCACCTCTAGGACGGGTGCGCAGAACCCTTCTAGCAGCAAACTCTCATCCCTTTTCTGTCCAACTCTCTAATGCAAGAGTTAACCGTTACTCCTAGTCCTTCATTTATGCAACAGGTCAACTCTGGAACTGTCTCCCTCTATCTGTATTTCCTGCTTCCTATGATCTCCAGTCTTTCAAACGCAGTGTGTCCAGGCATCTCAAAATGATCGGATCTTGAATTTCGCTCTCTCCTGCATTTTGTTTTTCTCTTGAAAGGAACAACATTTGCGGGCTCGCGGCCTCTGGTTCCTTCTTCCTCACACACACAAAAAAAAAGGTACAATGACCGCTGTCGGATCTGATTAGCCTAGTTAGGATACGAACTTCATTAACCTCTTCAGTCTGAGTATGTAATGTGTTGGCATAGTATTTAACTTTCTCTGTCTCCGTCTGTCTCTCTCTCTCTCTCTCTCTCTCTCTCTCTCTCTCTCTCTCTTTCCATTACCTTTGCTTGCTTTCTGTTCACTGGATTGGAAGAGCCTCTTTCTGATGGGTAAAAGGTCACACACGCACACACACACTAGGTACTGAGGAGAGCAGACGCACGCCGCCACCGTTACTTACCTGGCCAACTTGGCCAGTGGCATTACGTAAATTAGTGTCTTTATATGAGTCAAGCTCTGTACCAGGGTAGACCAAATGGTGTTCCAATAAAAAAAAAAAAAAAAAAAAAAAAAGGATGTTTTAAGTAAGACTTGTTCAAACAAAAGAAAACAAAGTAGCGCAAGGATGTGCACAATCAGCTGATTATTTGTTTAGTCTCTGACTGCACCAGAGAATGTAAGTAGTATATGTGCTTTTAGTACTGCAGGATGACCACATACATTAGTAATGCAAATTTGGAAAAGAAAACCGAAAAAAGTAGAAAGCAGGATGATGATTTCTACCAAGAACTGGTTGAAATGGAGGTTCATAATAAACTGGTGGAACGAGTACACAGACTAGAAATGGCTTTTCAGAATGAGATTGATGAAAATAAGAAACAGATGCACTTGCAAAAGGAAGAAATAGAAAAATTAGGAAAGGAGGTCAACAAGAAAGACACAACCATAGATGAGTTAACAGTATAAGTGGGTACACTTAGGAGGAAAATTAGTGAAATGGCAAGTACAGTAGTCAACCAAAACGCATACACAGCTGCACACATCATTCAACCTTACCTCAACACACTACACGAATGGTTCACCACAAACAGACTCAAAATAGCCCCAGCCAAATCTACAGTGACTCTTCTCACAAACTGGACAGCAGAACACAGTCACATCCCACACCTCACCATAAACAACACTCCCCTACCACACACACACACATAATCCTATGTGTAACATACAATACATCAATGTCATTTAAACAACACATCACAAACATTAAAAATAACACCAAGACTCAATGCTTTGAGGTCACTGTAGCACCAGTCGAGCAGGGCAGTACTCCCGAGGTGGATGGAAAGCTGATGACAGGGAGTGCTGGAGCTCCCGTTTCATCAGCCCTCAGGACTAGTTCCTGACCATCCCCCTTTGCTGAACTTTTTCAGTGTCTCAGTTACACAGAGAGTAGGCCAGCATGCTCTCCAGTACAAATTTCTCTATCTATCTTCACCAAACTACATGCACTGTACACACTACACTTCCTATTCAAAATTTACCAAAATGGCGTCAATTCACCCAGCCTCGGAGTCCCCAGGGGGGGGGGGACCATAAATGCCCCCGCCATCTGCCCCTCTCCCGGTGACGACTCGAGGTGCCTGGAACCACTGTCTGACTCTCTTCTTCTTCATTTCTGCAACATTCGCGGCCTTTCATCTAACTTTCGCTCTGTAGAGCACCACCTCTCCTCCTCTAAACCTCACCTTCTTTTTCTAACGGAGACTCAGCTGTCTGAGGCAACTGACAGCAAACCCTTTTTTGTATCCTCCTACTTTCTCTATACTCATTTCAAAGCCAAAGGTGGCTGTTGTGTATACATACGCAACGACTTATCTTGCTCTCGTGTTCCTGAACTTGATTCTTCTGAATTCTCCACTCTCTGGCTTCGGCTTTCCTGTCATTCTCTGACTAAATATATCTGTGCTGTTTACTTATCCCCTAATTCTACTGACTATCAAAAATTCTTCGACTATCTTACTTCTACGATGGAACACATTCTGTCCATTTCTCCTTTCTCTGAAATCTCCATTCTTGGAGATTTCAATGTTCACCACCACCTTTGGCTCTCCTCTCCTTTCACGGATCCACCTGGTGAACAAGCCTACATCTTTTCTATCCTTAATGACCTAGAGCAGCTTGTACAGCACCCTACCCGTATCCCTGACCGCCTTGGAGAGAGCTCCAACATACTTGACCTCTTCCTCACAACTAATCCTTCTGCTTACTCTGTTAATCTTTTCTCTCCGTTGGGCTCCTCCGATCACAACCTTATTACCTTAACCTGTCCTATCGCTCCAGTACGGCCTGCGGACCCTCCAGGGAAACGTCGTCTCTGGCATTTTGGAGCTGCGGACTGGGAGGCCCTCAGGCAGTACTTCTTTGATTTTCCCTGGAATGATTATTGCTTCCATGGCCGTGAACCATCTGAGTGTGCCTTGCGCATTACGGAGGTTATTCTCTCAGGCATGGAAGCATACATTCCTTTCTCATATCCTTTGACTAACGCAAGAAAGCCTTGGTTTAATCACGCTTGTTCTAATGCTGTCCGCAACAAGGAGAAGGCCTACAAAAGGTACCGGAGCCAACCCACCCCTGAATCACATAATCTTTACGTTTCTGCCCAGAATCGTGCTAAGTCTGTTCTTCGCTCTACTAAAAATAATTTCATCCATACTAAATGCTGTCAACTCTCCAACTCGAATTCTTCCCGCTCCTTCTGGCACCTTGCCAAAAATCTTTCTAACAACTTTACCTCATCATCCTTCCCTCCTCTTTTCTACTCTGATGGTTCTGTAGCTATTTCTTCTACTGATAAAGCAGATCTCTTCGCACAGACTTTCTCCTCCAATTCCACCTTAGACGATTCCGGTGCTGTTCCTCCATCACTTCCCCCCTCTGACTTCCTCATGGCTGACATTAAAATTTCTTCAGTTGATGTATTTTCTGCCATTACTGGCCTCAGTACTAACAAGGCATATGGGCCTGATGGGGTCCCTCCTGTTGTTCTCAAAAACTGTGCTTCTGTGCTTACACCCTGCCTAGGCAAACTATTTCGCCTTTGTCTGTCATCTTGTACCTTTCCTTCTTGCTGGAAGTTTGCTCTCATTCAGCCAGTCCCAAAGAAGGGTGACCACTCCCAACCCTCCAACTATCGTCCAATTGCTTTAATGTCCCCCTGTGGTGGGGGGGACACAACCTGGCCGCACTATGGGGTGGTGCTACTACTCTGCGGCCGGGTTGTGTTAGGAAGAATACTGCCACCGTATTCCCTGCGTGTCGTAAAAGGCGACTAAAAGGGGCGGGGTGAGGGGACTAGGGACCCCCTCCTCTGTTTTTTAGTTCCTAAAAAGAGACAGGCCAGAGAAAGGGACGGGGGATGGAGTTATCCCCGTACCCTGAAGATTGGGTCTATGAATGTGCGTGGATGTAGTACAATTGAGGCTAAAAGGGAGGAGATTGGGAGAATGTTTGTGAGAAGAAAGTTGGATGTGTTAGCTTTGAGTGAAACGAAGATGAAAGGGAAGGGGGAATATATGTTTGGAAGTGTGAATGGAAGATTGTCAGGTGTTGATAGAGGAAGGGCAAGAGAAGGTGTGGCCTTGTTAGTGAGTCCGGAAGTGCAGCAGTGTGTGATTGAATGGAAGGAGGTGTCATCGAGACTGATGTGGGTGAAAGCGAAATTTGAACGTGAGTTGTGGGTGTTTGTGAGTGCATATGGGCCTGGTAGTGAAAGGGATGAACAAGAGAGGGAGTCTTTCTGGAATGATGTTGATGAGTGTCTGCAGAGTTTTGGAGCGAATGTGAATGTGGTAATGATGGGAGATCTGAATGCTAGAGTGGGAAATGTAGCAGTTGAAGGCGTAGTTGGTATGCATGGTGTGCCTGGAAGAAATGAAAATGGGGAACGAATGATAGCGATGTGTGTTGAGCGAGAGATGGTGATTGGGAATACGCTGTTTGAGAAGAAAGATATTTATAAGTATACATGGGTGAGACAGGAGGGTGGAAGGGTTGTTGATAGAGCCTTGATGGACTATGTGGTTGTGTCTAGGAATGTAATAGGAAGATTGTTGGATGTGAGAGTTCTGAGAGGGGAGGGTGGAGGTATGTCTGTAGTTAAGAGTAGGTAAGAGATGGGTGAGAGCTAGGAGGGTTAGGTGTGGCAGGGAGGTTTTGAAAGTGAGTGAGTTGGATAAAAGAGAGAAAAAGATAGAGTATCAGGAGAAATTGAAAGATGAGTGGAACGCAGTGAAAGATCGGGAAAATGGCAGCGTGGAGGAGGAATGGCAGTTGTTTAAGAGTGCTGTGGTGGAGCATGCAGAAGAGGTGTGTGGTGTGAGACGTGTGGGTGGTGGTGTAAGAAAAGGAAGTGAATGGTGGTGCGAGGAAGTAAGTATGGCTGTGGCTGAGAAGAGACGTGCATATGAAGTGTGGCTGCAGAGGAAGGATGAGATGTCATATGAAAGGTATAAGGAAAAGAGGAATAGAGCGAGAAGGGCTGTGCGTGATGCTAAAGTGGCAGCAGATGAGAGGTGGGGTAGGCGGCTGACAGAGAATTTTCAACAGAATAAGAAAATGTTTTGGAAGGAGGTGAAAAGGGTGCGAAAGGGAGAGTCTGGGAAGGAAGAACGAGTAAAAGCAGAGGATGGAAGGATGTTAATTGAGATGGATGCAGTAAGGAAGAGATGGGCAGAGTATTTTGAAAGATTGTTAAATGTAGAGGAGGAAAACGTGGCTGAGATTGTGGCAGATAGAAGGGTGCAAGGAATAAATGTGTTGGGAGAGTTGAATGATTCTTTGATCACGAAGGAGGAAGTGGAAAAGGCAGTAAAGGAGATGAAAACAGGGAAAGCTGCAGGTATGGATGGGTGTGCTGTGGAATGCCTGAAGGGTGGTGGAGTGACTATTGTTGACTGGTTAGTAAGATTATTGAATGTGTGCTTTGAGAAAGGTATGGTGCCAATTGACTGGGCAAGTGCTTGTGTGGTCCCGTTGTATAAAGGCAAGGGTGATAAGTATGAATGTACTAGCTTTCGGGGTATAAGTCTGTTGAGTGTTGTAGGTAAAGTGTATGGTAGAGTGTTAATTATGAGAGTTAGAGAGGGTACAGAGGGAGTGATTAGTGATGAGCAGTGTGGCTTTAGGAGAGGGAGGGGATGCGTTGATCAGGTGTTTGCTGTGAGACAAGTGTGTGAAAAGTATTTAGCGAAAGGCAAGGATGTGTTTTGGGCATTTATGGATTTAGAGAAAGCGTATGATAGAATTGATAGGGAGGCTTTGTGGACTGTTTTAAGATTGTATGGACTTGATGGTAGGTTACTAAAAGGGGTGAAAAGTTTTTATGTAAATAGTAGAGCGTGTGTAAGAGTGGGAAATGCTGTGAGTGATTGGTTTCCCGTGAGAGTGGGGCTGCGACAGGGATGTGTGATGTCGCCTTGGTTGTTTAATATTTACATGGATGGTGTTGTAAGGGAGGTGAATGCAAGAGTTTTTAGGTGGTCTGAGTCTGGTAAATGTTGATGGAGGAGAGTGGAATCTGAAGCAACTGCTGTTTGCAGATGATACTGCATTGGTGACTGATTCAGAGGAGAAATTGAGACAGTTGGTAGAGGAGTTTGGAAGGGTGTGTGAAAGGAGGAAATTAAAAGTAAATGAGAATAAGAGTAAAGTGATGAAGTGTACGAGGTTGATAGATGGTAGGGGGGATAAATATAGTTTTGAATGGTGAGTTGCTTGAGGTAGATTGTTTTAAATTACTAGGGTCACATGTTGCTGTGGATGGAAGAATAGATGCAGAAGTGAAGTTTAGAATTAATGAAGTAGGAAAGGTGCTGGGAGGAATGAAAAAAGTGTTTAAATGTCGTTCGCTTAGAATGGATGTAAAGAGAAGGCTGTATGAGGGTGTTGTGGTACCGACTGCATTATATGGGACTGAAACATGGAATATGGGTGTAGCAGAGAGGAAAAGTTTGAATGTAATGGAGATGAGATGTCTGAGGAGTATGTGTGGAGTGACGCGTATGGATCGAGTGCGAAATGATGAAGTGCGAAGGAGAACTGGAGTTGTTCGGGAGATGGCTGGTAGAGTTGAGCAGAGGGTGTTGCAATGGTTTGGGCATATGGAGAGAATGGATAATGAGCGATTGGTGAAAAAGATAACTAGATCTGATGTGAGAGGTGTAAGACTGAGAGGAAGACCACGAATAGGATGGATGGACAGTGTGAAGAGAGCGCTGGATGCGAGACGGATGTCTGTTGAGCAAGGAAGAGTGGCTGTGCGTGACAGAAATAAATGGAGAGAAATTGTGAATGAATAAGTGATGATGCAGCCCTGAGGGGATATTCTCCCGCATTTGGTCTGATCAGCTAGTCAGGTCAGGTGCGGTTAAGGGGATGGGTCTGTTATGATGTGGCAAGGGTAAACCAGTTCTGCTGTCGGGCCCTGCTGTGGATGTCACTGCTTGCATTGCGCAGTTGACCCTTGTGCGGTGTGATGCGGTGAGGATCTGTCCGTTCTCCCCTTTGGGGCTCAGATGCGAATGAATGTGTTTGAATGGATGAGTAAATGGAGAGTGAGTCGTCCTGTCTCGGCTACCTCCCTTTCCTTGGGGGAAGCAGCCTAGGTATATAGATAGATAGATAGAGATTTCAAAAGTTTTCGAGTCAATTCTTAATAAAAAAATTTTAAGGCATCTTTCCTATCACAACCTTCTTTCCGATCGTCAGTATGGGTTCCGTCAGGGACGCTCCACTGGCGATCTTCTCACCTACCTTTCAGACTCCTGGTCATCCTCCTTTCGGGACTTTGGCGAAAGCTTTGCCATTGCACTTGACATCTCAAAGGCTTTCGATCGAGTCTGGCATAAATCTTTAATTTCCAAACTGCCCTCCTACGGTTTCTATCCTTCTATCTGTGCCTTCATCGCTAGCTTCCTTTCTGGTCGTTCTATAGCCGCTGTTGTAGACGGCCATCGTTCTTCTCCTAGATCTATCAACAGTGGTGTTCCTCAGGGCTCTGTCCTATCACCAACTCTCTTCCTTTTATTCATCAATGATCTTCTAAGCTGTACATCTAACCCTATCCACTCATACGCTGATGACTCCACCCTTCACCTTTCCATTCGGTTCCCACAACGCCCATCTCAACAGTTACTTCAAGAAACAAGGGATGAGGCTATGGCACACCTAATGTCTGACTTGGCTCATATCTCTGACTGGGGTAAAAATAATATGGTTGTCTTTAATGCTTCTAAGACTCAGTTCTTACACCTATCAACCCGACAAAATCTTCCACAGGTATACCCACTAATGTTTAATAATATTCAGATTAATCCTGCATCATCCTTGAACATGCTGGGGGTTTCATTTACTCGGGACTTATCTTGGAAAGATCATATTACATCTCTTGTAAAATCTGCTTCCAAGAGATTGGGTGTGCTAAGCCGACTCCGCTCTTTCTTTACCCCTGCACAATTGTTGACTCTATACAGGGGTTTTATCCGCCCCTGCGTGGAGTACAACTCTCATGTGTGGGGAGGCTCCCCACATACAGCTCTTCTCAATAGGGTGGAGTCAAATGCTTTTCGTCTCATTAACTCTCCTCCTCTTACTGACTCCCTTCAACCTCTGTCTCTTCGCCGCACTGTTGCATCTTTATCTCTTTTCTATCGCTACTTTAATGGTCACTGCTCCTCTGAACTGTCTGCTTGCATTCCTCCACCTCTACAACGGGCGCGTAGCACCCGTCTGGCAGCAAACTCTCATCCCTTTTCTGTCCAACTCTCTAATGCAAGAGTTAACCGTTACTCCCAGTCTTTCATTCATGCAACAGGTCAGCTCTGGAACTGTCTCCCTCTGTCTGTATTTCCTCCTGCCTATGATCTCCAGTCTTTCAAACGCAGTGTGTCCAGGCATCTCAAAATGATTGGATCTTGAATTTGGCTCTCTATTGTATTTTGTTTTTCTCTTGGAGGGAACTGTTACTGCGGGCTCATGGCCTTTGGTTCCTTCTTCCTCGCATAAAAAAAAAAAAAAAATACAACATTCGGACACAACAAAGAAACTACCACCACAGTATACAAACAATACACACGTTCAGTGATGAATTATGCAAGTCCTGCCTGGGCTTCTAACCTCACCAAAACACACTACAACACTCTGCAGACCATACAGAACAAGGCCCTAAAAATAATCACAGGCTGCACAGCTACTACACCCACAGACCACCTACATCAAGAAACCAAAGTCCTCAAAGTCAAGGATCACCTAGATATGAGAGGCACCCAGTTTCTTGCTGCAGCCTCCACAAACCCACAACATCCACTACAGTACATGGCAGCACATCCACCCACACCAAGGAACATCAAAACAACACCCAGCACACGATACCATACACAAATACTGTCATCTCTCCCCCCTCGCCCACCTCAGACCAGCTTCCAGAAGCATATCTACACTCAGATCACTCGCTGCTCCATTCAGTCACTTAAAGACAACACACAGCTGCATGCACGGCCTCCTGACATCCACCCTTCTGAATCCTATCTTCCTCGTGAGGCCAGGGTCCACCTGGCCAGGCTGAGATGTGGGCACCATCCAGCCCTCTTAAACTATCGGAAGAGGCCGGATGACTACGTCGTTGATGCCTGTCCAGGATGCAACACAGCACCCCATACTATTAAGCACATTATGGAAGACTGCATTGCACACAATCACCTACGCCAACAACACAACATACACTCTTTGAAAGTGCTGTGGGAAAGCCCGGTCTCGGCCATGGCCTTCCTAAGGGACCAGGGGCTGTTCGGCCAGGATGCCTAGGGAACAACTACTACTACCACAGGAGTATTATGGAAGAGTTCAAAAATGATACAGAGACAATTAGGTAAGTATGCAGTCTGATAGACCAGAGCAGTGATACTGAGGAGAAGATAACACAGGTGAATGAAGCTGTGCAAAGCTACAAAAATGATGTTGAAACCACTTATGCTGAAATGGTGAAAATAAAGAAAGACTTAGAAACAAGAGTGGAAGAAAAAAGCATTAAAAAGGAAGTGAAAAGAATAATGCAAAACAATCCTAAGTTAGTCAGAGATTCAGTAGATATCAACAAATCTATAGTAATCACTGATATAAAAGAGGAAGAAGTAAAAAACAAGATCTCAAGAGACAAAAACGAGATGACAAATATAATGAGCATATTGAAAGAAGTATCATAGGAAATCTGTAGTAAAGACAGAGAAACACAAAAGGTTAGGGAAATACAAGAGAAGCAAGTCAAGACCCCTAAAGGTAACCTTCCAGAGTGTAAACACTGTGGAGGAGATACTAAAAAATGCAAAGAATCATATTGAAAAAGAGGAGTTCAAAAATGTATGGATAAAAAGATGTCTAACACAAGAGGAACTGGAATTACTGAAAGAGAAGAGGGAGGAAGCAAAAAAAAAAAAAAAATGAGGGAAGATCAGAGGAGGAGAAGAATACATTTTTTTTTTTTTTACAAAGAAATTGGATTGCAGGTATGAAAGTGGTACATAAATAGGAAGGAATAAAAAGGAGGAAGGTAGCAGAACCAAGTCATGACAAGTATATCCCACCGGAGCCCAGTGTCCCAAGTACTGGACAGAACTGGGATTTTTCAATTCTTTAAAGTAGGGAACCCCCAGGTAGGGACCTACAAGCTTCGCAACTATGAGCCGATAGGCAGAGGGTGGTACACTTAGTACCCTCCCAGTGCCATGTCTCACCCAGCACCCCTGGGATCCAATGGGTTAATGACAGGCAAACCTAGCAGTCTCTTTAATAACTGGCAAACCAAGGAGTCTCTTTAACCCATTGGAGCCCAGTGTCCCGAGTATCGGACAGAACTGGGATTTTTCAAGTCTTTATAAAGTAGGGAACCCCCAGGTAGGGACTTATGAGTTTCGCGACTATGAGCCGATAGGCGGAGGGCGGTACGCTTAGTACCCTCCCAGTGTCGTGCCTCGCCCAGCACTCCTGGGATCCAATGGAATATAAACAAGATGATTAAGTTGATGTACACAAATGTGGATGGAATGGTATCCAAATTATTAGAGATGAATGATTATGTCAGAAAATGAACCACATATTATATGCCTAACTGAAACAAAATTAACACAAAGGATATCCAATGACATCCTAAACTTAGAGGAATATAATATATGGAGAAGAGATAGGAACTTAAAAAAAGGACGAGGAATTATAATATTAACTAAGAAAAATCTAAAAGCCACAGAAATAGAACTAGATATACCTTCATAAGTAGAACTGATGGCAGTAGAGATCAATACATCTGAAGGGAAAGTAATTGTAGCCAATTTGTACATGCCACCCATATCAAACACATGGGAAAGAGATGAATATGAGGACCTGGCAGACAGTACAATTCAGAGTTTATGAGCATTACTACATAAAATGGAAGAGAAATCGGAAAGAATTATACTAACTGCAGATTTTAATACAAATATAAATTGGAATACTCTAGATATAATAAGTCAAGAAAGCTGTTGGGACCAAAAGCTCCTGGATCTCGGGCAAGAGTTTTTCCTAACGCAACATGTAAGAGAAAGCACAGAAAGAGAGGACTCGATGTACCCTCAATGCTAGAAATCATATTTACTAGGCAAGAAAACGATATTGACAATTTAATATATCACCTCCATTCGGCAAAAGCGACCATGCAGCACTAAATTGCAACTTCAGATTGCATATGACATAGTTAACAGCAATGAAAGTTACAAAAAGAGCCTAACTATATAAAGGGAAAGTATCATGACCTAAGAAGTACTTCTCAGAAATGCATTGGGAAAAGGAGCTTAGAGGACAAGATTTAATGCTATATATAATTTCTGTGAGCTTTATGAAACAGGAGTCCAGACGTACATCCCACAGCACAAAGAAGCAGAAAAGAAAATAAAGAAATGGTTCAATACAAATGTAAAAAATCAAAACAAAAAAGAGATTTGTTGTGGAATAGATACAGCACACACAATAGTGAAAGTGCATATAATAATTACAAACAGGCAAGAAACGATTATAAAAGAATAAGGAGGGAAGCCCAAAAACAATTTGAGCAGGACATCATAAATAAAAGTAGCGATCAACCGAAGCTATTTTACAGCTACATCAGAAGCAAAACTAAAGTAAAAGATAAAATACAATCCATTACGGACGAGGGAATCACCTATACACAAGAGGATAATTGTGAAGCACTAAACAAGAATTTCTAATCAGTTTTTACAGAGGAAAAAATTTTGAGAGGGATTATGTGGAACATGCATATCCACACATACTACGGAGATATACAAACATCAGAAAAAGTAATACAGGAGAAGCTAAGTAAATTAGACAAAGGAAAAGCAAATGGTCTTGATGAAATTTCATGTTGGGTGCTACGTAAATGTGCAAAGGAGTTCAGTAAGCCATTATTTTTAATTTTCAAGGAATCCTTGAGTCAAGGCAAACTACCTAATATTTGGAAGAAAACAAACATTGTTCCCTTATTCAAGAAAGGGAATAGACAAAATCCACTCAACTACCGACCAGTATCATTAACCAGTGCTGTAAGCAAGGTATTAGAAAAGCTTATAAGAAAAGATTGGGTAAATCATCTAGAACACAATATGATAACAGAAAGACAATTTGGTTTCAGAAAAGGAAAATCATGTGTTACTAATCTGTTGAGCTACTATGAAAGAGTAACAGACACATTATTGGAAAGAGAAGGATGGGTGGACAGTATCTATTTAGATTTCAAGAAAGCATTTGACACAGTACCACACCAAAGACTTTTATAGAAACTGTACCATCAAGGAGGAATTCGAGGCAAACTGTATTGTTGGATACAAGATTTTCTCATAAAAAGAGAAATAAGAACAGTACTAAAGGGAAATTACTCATCATGGAAAGAAGTGACTAGTGGAGTACCACATGGCTCAGTGCTGGCACCAATCACGTTTTTAGTGTATATAAATGATATAGACAGTAACACTGGAAATGAAAGCTATGTAAATATGTTTGCAGATGATGCAAAAATACAAAGGAGAATTACTAAGAAAGACTCTTGTAAAGAGCTACAAGAAGAATTAAATAAACTTCATGAATGGAGTAATACATAGCAAATGGAATTCAATGTGGACAAGTGTCATGTAATCAAGTTTGATAAAAGTGGAAAAAGACCTGATTGGGATTATACGTTGGGAAATAAAACCCTACACACATTAGAAAGAGAGAAGGACCCATGTGTGATTATCAATAACAGACTATCTCCGGCTGACCATATAAGTGAGAAGTGGAGTACCACAGGGCTCAGTGCTGGCACCAATCATGTTTTTAGTGTATATAAATGATATAGACAGTAACACTGCTTGCCAATATGAGAATAGCGTTCACATACATAAATGAAGACACGCTAAGAAAGATAATAACATCATTCATCAGACCAACCCTGAGTATGCATCAGTAATCGGGAGTCCTCATCTCAAAAAACACATAGACAAGATTGAAAAAGTTCAAAGGGCCGCTACAAGATGGGTACCAAGCTTAAGGGATCTAAGCTATGAAGAAAGACTAAACTGAATCTACCAAGAGAAGGAAAAGAGGTGACATGATTATGCTATATAAATGCATATCAGGGAAGGAGAAAATAGACATAAATGATTACTTAACCTATGGGGAAGCATCAGCAAGAGGACACTGCAAAAAACTGCATAAGGAGAGGTGATAAAGACGTAAGGAAATTTAGTTTCCCAAATAGAGCAATTGATCAGTGGAATGTACTACCAAATGAAAATGTGTGCCAAAACAATTCACAAATTTAAGGATATGTACGATGAATATGGTTTAAGACACGAGACAGTACGAGCTTGACTCATTCCTGTAAAGATACAATTAGGTAAGAACAATTAGGTAAGAACAATTAGGTAAGAACACACACACACACACACACACACACACGTATGATAAAGTAAGGAAGGAAAGCGGATCATTACGAGCTTCAATCAGTCCTTGAAAAACACTCATAGGTGAGTAAACACACACACACACACACACACACACACACACACGTATGATAAAGTAAGGGAGGAAAGCGGATCATTACGAGCTTCAATCAGTCCTTGTAAAACACTCATGGGTGAGTAAACACACACACACACACACACACACACATGATAAGATAAGGAAGGAAAACGGATCATTACCAGCTTGAATCAGTCATGTTAAAACACCGATAGGTGAGTACACACACACACACACACACACACACACACACACACACACACACACACACACACACACACACACACACACACACTACTTAAAACACAGCATCCGATCAATCTCCGAGGGTGTAGGTGTAATTAATGTAGTTCGTTCAGTAGCCAAAGAATATCTGTTACGGATGGGGCTCGTTCTGCCCTAAGCTAACTAAACCTGTCAGCCAGTAGCAGGAGTAAAGTAGCGGTTCACTTGAGGAATAAATAATTTAGAGAGTGTCTGTCTGTTAGTGTATATGTGTGCATATGTTTTGCGACTTCCTCTCTGGGATACTCGTATTTCCACTGAAGCTAAGTACAATTTTCTGACAGCAACAACAATACCAGTTAATATGAACTGATAATTCCAATTAATGTGAACCGATAATTCGGAAACTGCCTGCCTCACTTTCTTTCTCTTTAATCTACCTATGAAAGCTAAAGGTAGATCTAACCTTAACAACTAGTTTAACTAAGTAAACAAGCAGCGACTGAAAATATATTGAATTGGAAGAAAATTGCGAGATTATTGAAGATTTTAATTCAGAATATATTGTTGCAGGCGGTGTGCATTGCTGCAGCTCAATTCATATTCATTGGTTGTTGCTCACTTAAAGCTAATGAATACTTGTTTACCTGTAGGTCCTCCATCCAGTGTGGCCCTTCCCCCAGCTTCAGGTAGGGAATGGGAAGTTGCGTCACCACTTCACACATAACGCCTGCTTCTTCTTGCTTAAAAAAAAAAAAAAAAAAAAAAAAAAATTCTCAGTTAATGCGTTTAATATGATGGCGAACTTTGTATCCTAATCTTACTATCTCAGCACGATTAAAGAGATGGGAAACTGTTTCACATCCACCTCACATACGCCATTTGACTGTCGATCCCTTCAAGATCATATAAACTAGATGTAAACGTTTCGCTGACCTT
Organism: Coenobita brevimanus; assembly: GCF_032717465.1. Classification (NCBI taxonomy): domain Eukaryota; kingdom Metazoa; phylum Arthropoda; class Malacostraca; order Decapoda; family Coenobitidae; genus Coenobita; species Coenobita brevimanus. The sequence continues at coordinate 11,674,512 of NC_136961.1, forward strand.
GATGTGCCCCAGACCTTTGAAGTACTGCTTTTTAAAAAGTCGCCCCCTTGACTAGCCCTTTATCCTTCCACCGTCTCGTAAAAATTAGCTTAAAACTGTTTTTGATATTTTGTTAACACACAGACACACGTGGGTCGAATTATGATCTTGCCTTTTGCACTTGACTTTCGACTGATTGTTCTTAAAATTGACTCCCTTCATTCTTGCCTTACCAACAATCCCTTCTCCATGTTTGGTCCAAATCGGATCAAATCTGTTTAAGCTGAATTTGCCATGTGACTTTTACCATTGACTTGTTCAAAACAATATGACTCCCTTGTTTAGCCCTAAACATTTCCACCAAGATTAGTTAAATCGGATCAGTGCTGATTTATATTGTTAACACACACACACACACACACACACACACACACACACACACACACACACACACACACACACACACATTGGACTTTCTTTTTGTATTTTCCTTATTTGTTTTGTCTTACTTGGCCACACGGTTTACTCCGCCTCAATCACCACCTACAGATAAAAAAAAAAAAAAAGATTAATGACTCGACTGCAGAAGGAACATTAAGGCATTCATTTAACTAATTCTCATTCTTCCCCTAGAATAGAAATGGCGGTAATCTGCGTTACAAATATATATATATATATATATATATATATATATATATATATATATATATATATATATATATATATATATATATATATATATATATATATATACGGAACTGGGCTTCACTTACTAAATGAATATTAAATCAGGACTGCATGTAAGTCAACCAGCCTTTGTCATGAGATCGGAATTAGTCTACTTGGTTACTACTCACTTGATGTAGTGCTGCCTGCTTCTTCCTTCACCTTTATTACTGTATTTCTATTTGCCTTCCTGCCTTCCTACTTCTCCCTTTGCTTCCTTTCACTTCTCATTACTCTTTTTGTTTTCCACTTCAGGTGGTTCTACACGAGTGACGAGTTTAATGGTTTCCTGTAACCCAGGAAATCATTTGCTATGCTGGATGGTGACCATATAACCAGACAACGGGATGATGTAGAGCCTGCAATGATGCCCTTATTAACTGGGTGGAGAGACCTAAATGCGGCGTCCGCCCAGGAACCAGCCAAACCGCCACTCTGTGCCTCGCTCCAGCGAAATGTTTATCGCAAGGGAACATCGGTTTACTGCACAAGCTGGCTCTGTAGGGGCGGTTGTTTACCCGCATTTGATAGGTCAGTTTGGCCAGACAGATACTATACTTGTTACTCAAACTTGACTTAAAACTGCTGTCTCTTCATCTGAAAAACAGGCTTGTAATAACGGATTAACATCAAATTATGATGCTAGCCAAGAATAAATGCTATGAAGATGATGCAGGACCATATCATTGTCATATGTTGCCACTGATCTATGTGCAATAAGCTGCAAAGGAACTAAAATGTAGGTCGTTAAGCTGAAAGAACTTTAATCCCCAGTCTTACTTTAGACTGTACTGTAAGTGACATAGGAGGCTGCAAAGAACATCTTCTGCATAGTGCACTTTAGCCTTGTCATATATAGTTGGTATAGTGTTAAAATATCGACATAGTTTTCACAAAAAATAAATAAATAAAAAAAAATAAAATAAAAAGAGGATATTGAGATGTAATGTGCGAAATAAGTTACTAACCATGAGGAGTTAAGAAAGTTCTAAAGCCACTTAGAATACCATCATTCATTCCATTTACATTAATGTTCGGCTTTCTTCCTTCCATGTGGAGGCATGGGAGAATGAGACTGACAAGGAGTGTGTGAGTGAGGTGGATGGAGTGAGGGGAAAGTGAAGACCGTGGGTGAGATAGAGGAACGGATTGGAGATGTATTAGAGTGAGGGTGGGATGAGATGGAGCAGGGGAGCCTCACTGAGGGGGACAAGGTGGCATGGAGGTGATTCGTTTGTGGCCACCCTACCGGAATTAATGAGTCTCTCTGTAGGTTAATAGAGAGATAAATAGATAAACAGAGAGAGATATAAATAGAGATAGGCAGATTGCGAAGTCTTTTTTCTTCGTTCTTGTAATTTCTTGCTATATTCGGATTGTTTTATTTGGCTTGGAAGACACTTTTCATACTAACGGAGATATAGACCGCATTAACTGACCACTTATGAGTTTGGGGCTACAAGGAAATTCAAAATACAGTATAGACACTGATAATTTTCGTAGCATTTGCCACGATAAGACTTTTAAACAGAAAAGAATATCTTGAGAAAAGTCTTGATACAGTATCTGGTACTTGATGAACATTGGTAATATTTAGTTTAGCCGTAAATAAATACATAAAGTACAATTTCGGACACAGTTCATCTTAAACCGATGATAGTGAAATTGCTGTTTTCAGTATTTACATCTAAATCAAAAGCGTAATATTGTTCAGCAAGTGTCTGACACTGTGTCAGAAGTATTTTCAGAAGTCTAGCATTTATATTACAATATCCGCGTAGATATTTTGTTCTTCCTTGTGGCCGAAAACACGCAAGTAGTCAGTTAAAACCCCCCTTTATTATGCGAGTTTAGTGCGAGTGTTGGTGCTGGATAAGGATGTCTTCATGTGGTGGCACAAATAGGACCTGGCTGCCACACATGAAACATCCACAATCTCACTCTTGACAATCTTGTGTACACATACACAATCTTTCCCTCACTCATAGCCTAGATACTCATACATACGTACTATTACTAACACTAGAACCTGAAACACTCACAGTATGTTGTTCGTGCTATCTGGTAAGTAGGTTGTAGTAGGCTGTGGCATTTAATGAATAAGGTTTACCTCCGTTGGCAATATTGACTGTTTGGGATTAGTAACAGACGTTTCTCTTGATAACTGTAAGGTAACACGCTATTAGATTAATTGCTATTATGCAGACACCAGCTTCCTATTTATCTATTGTCAGACGCCTTAATCCCATGAGGTGGCCATAAACAAATCGCCTCCATGTCGCCCTGTCCCCCGCCATTTCACTGCCGTGCTCCCAGTTTACACCCCCCTCTCTCATATACCTCTCCACTCCATCCCCCCCATCTCTTCCTTGGCCTCCTCCTATCTCTCCCCCCCTACACCTCACATACTCTCTCCTCGTCAGTCTTTCGCTCTCCATCCTCTCCATATGGCTAATCCGCCTCAGTGTGTTTCTCCTAACTCTTCCTCACATCCACATCGACACCACAACGCTCCTTCACTTCCTCATTTGTTAGTCTGTCTCTCGGTGTGACTCCACATGCTCCTTACAAATAACACAAATCCACTGCTTCCAAGCTTGACATAATCCTGGTATTTATTATAGTATACTAGAAACTCTTCCCAGCCGTCAGTGTTCGAAGTTCCATTGTAATCATTATTATATCGAAAAAGCAGTCTCGGCAACCTATGACTAACCAGCTTACCAAATGTTGGTTAAGGGAAAAAACTGAGAATCCAGGCATATCCGAAATATTTAGCTGGTGTAAAGGTATAATTTGTCAGCTGGGCACACTGTGGATCTAACGTTTTGTGTATATATCCTGGGGCATCAAAATTATTGTAGAATGGATACCTAAGCACCAACAGTAGGAACCTTTGCCCACCCTGCCTCACCAGTCCTCCGCTACACACACACACACACACACACACACACACACGTCCTTGAACCCAAGAACACTCCTAATAATAATCATAAATCATCACCATCAGAGGCCCATGTCACTTCTCAACTCGTGATAAAGGTAATTCCAACTAGTGCGATGCTGTAAATCATACCATGTCTGAGGGTAAAGATGAATACGCTGAGCCTGTTATTGTAACACGATGCATTATGTCAAGAATAACAATCCTAGTGAGCAATGTTAGAGGCCATGCTTATATAATAAGTGTAATGACATCATGTTAACAGTCATTACCCATGTAACTCTGACAATCAGAATGTGTCAGGATAAGATCCACAATCTTAACTCGTAACTCAAAGAAAGCATTAACTATGATAGTGCATTTACCCAGCCCTCCATTCATGTTACTACAACCACTTTGCCACAGGTCAGCCGTTACCAACCCAACACCCACATTTTATCCTCAAGCAATTTACTCACTGGCTACCAAAGCCATTTCACAAGACGTAGCTGCAATTACTTCATATTAGCAAAACCAATCTTAAAGGCGAGGAAGTGATTCCATCATTAGTGAGGCATTTGTTGTGTTCTCATTTGGACAAGGATGGCAGCTGTTCTCTTGGAGAGACTCTGTTTATCTATCTACTGCCAGACGCCTTAATCCCGTAAGGGGTGGCCACAAACAAATCGCCTCCATGTCATCCTGTCCCCCGCCATTTTACTGCTCTGCTCCCAGCTCACACCCTCCTCTCTCATACCTCTCCACTCCATCACATCCTTGGCTTCCCCCTCCTTACCCCCCTCCACCTCACTCATACACTCTCCTCGTCAGTCTCTCACTCTCCATCCTCTCCACATGGCCAAACCACCTCAGTGCGTTTCTCCTAACGCTTCCTATCACATCCACATCAACACCACAACGCTCCTTCACTTTCTCATTTCTCAGTCTGTCTCTCCATGTGACTCCACATGCTCCTTTCAAATAACTCATTTCCACTGCTCTCACTCCTGACTTGTGTCCTTCCACCAAGTTCCAAGTGTCACATCCGTACGTTAGTGTTGGTATCACAATACTGTCATGCAGCGAGTTTTTTACGTCCATGCTCACTTCCCTGTTTCTTTTCACTGCTTTCAAAGAACCAGCAACCTTTCTTCCTTGTTGTACCCTTTTAAGCACTTCACCCTCAAAACTTCCATCCTTACTCATCACATTACCCAAGTACTTAAATGCACTCACATTTTCCATTTCCTCCTCCTCCATCCAAACTCTACATTCAGTGACTTCATTTCTCTCGAAGACCATAACTTTACTCTTCCCTACATTCACCTTTCGATTCCGTTTCTTAGTTTCTCAAACTCTCAAAGTATTACTTTTTCGATATAATAATAGAATGCCACTGTTTATACCGACTGCTCGGAAGTGTTTCCAGTATACTAATATAAATTTTTGGATGATGTCTACATAATATCAATTAATCTTATAGTTTATTTCCCATTTATTAACCCCATGGCTACCAGAGTACCCGTGAGAGCGATTTTACGGAAAGGGTGCTAGGCGTTACCCCCTCCTCCTGTCGGCTCATAGTCGCGAAACTCATAGGTCCCTACCCCGGGGTTCCCTTCTATAATAAATTTTGAAAATGTCCAGTTCCGTCCCATACTGGGGACACGGGGCGCAAAGGGGTTAAGAGACGCGTATGTTAACTAATCCCAGACACAGTCAGGATTACCAACGGAGGTAAACCCTCATTCATAAAATGCCACAGCCCACTATAACCACATCTGATAGCACCAGCAATATATTGAGTGCTTCAGGTTCGAGTGTCCGCAATAGTACATAGTACATGGTTTGACTGCCGGCCTGCAGCGCCAGAGTAGAAATATACACTATCTATCTATCTATATACCTAGGCTGCTTCCCCCAAGGAAAGGGAGGTAGCCAAGACAGGACGACACACTCCCTATTTACACACAAACACAAATAGGAATTGTTGTGTTGTGTCCACTCTTTCCGGCGGACTTTAATTCCCCATTCTTTTCTTCTCGTGGGATCTCTAGGAAACCTGTACAGTATCTTACCCATACCTGTGCGGTTGGAACATCGCCAGGCTGCACAGTACACCATCTCGTGGTCAGATATAGATATATAGCAAGTGATACGGCCATAGAAAGTGCAGTGTCCATCTTGAACTCCGTGCTTTCTTATGGCAGACTGGCAGTCAGGCAACTGAGGAGGTGAGGAGGACTGAGGATGCAATATGGCGCCCATATGTCACGTGACCGGTTCTCGGCCAATCACAGGTGGCCGCGCGAGGTGACGTCAAAAACAGAGTTGGCCAAACTTTTGCTGTTGATTGGCGCTGCCTACATCCCCCCCAACCCTCTCTCTCTCTCTCTCTCTCTCTCTCTCTCTCTCTCTCTCAAAATACGCACCCAAATCGCAATAAAATCATACAAGAGTGGCTGAAAGTGTTACTTTATATTATATTGTGAATGACTGGTGAAGTACAGGTAATTTAGTGTTCTTTTTTTTTTTCTTTTTTTTCGATATGAAGTCTTGCTAAGCGCATTTGCTAGGGAACATTTTCGCTTTTACTAACTCTGGAGCTGTGCTGTGAAATGACCCATAAATGACATTATATCAATGCATTTTATAAAAATAAGTGATAGCAAAATTCTTTCATGAAGTTTTATAAAGTATTTATTGATTTTCCTCACAGCACTACTGTTTCGCTAAAGTCTAGCATAAACACTATGGCATATCGCAATAAAATCAAACGAGACTGGCTAGAAGTTTTATTTATTTATTTATTTATTTATTGCGATGGCATACCGCAGCAGTAACTACTTTGTACGAAGAAAAAAAAAAAAAATCTTGTGGTTTGGTAGCGAGTTCCGCCTCACTGGGCTGTTTCCCGCGTCAGACGGGCAAAAGACACATTGTTTCCTCTCAAATCGTTGTCCAGACTGGGAGTACCTACGGACATGCATTTCGTTGCAATTGAAAGGAAATGGATTTAAGTTTGCCTGACAAAAAATTTAGTTATTAAGTGGGTTAAAACACCTGCTGAAAACACACCATTTTTTTCCTTTGTTTCCGCACTGAGCAAATAGGTTGTCGTCACGGCCACCTCAGCCACAGGTATTCGGTTAATTTGCCTTTTTCGAATAATGAAATCACTTGATTCAAACATGTATTTTATGTTTAAAATGAAGTAAGCTAATGCTAACTTAATCAAGTGTTTTGAGGAGGTGAGTAATGCAGAGTATGTGGTGCAATGGAGCCCTGTTTGGTGATACTGGGTGATCAGGTGTAACGGTGTAGTGATGAGAGTGGTGTGGTGTAAGAACAGTGTTTGTTGGTGTTGTGGCAGGTGATGGATGGTTCTGGATTGTTGTGGTGGTTATGACGAGGTAAAAGCACCTTGACTCACTGGGGCATATTGGCTTAACATAACTATCAATGGTATAATATGACTACATGATTGTGATGGAATTTCTGTGAGGGTTGAGTGAGTAGCTGTAGCTTGTAATATTTTAAAGCTTGAACTTAGCACTGTTGTATTAAATTTATTCTAAAATTACAAGTATTAATACTGTACTTAAAACTAATGTATTTAAAATTAGAATGTTATGCTTACACTTCATTGATTAGTACTGTAATTAAATTCCATTGGTTGTTAATGTATTAAAATTAACTTTTTATTATTCTGGTAATCATATCGTCGAATCATATATTATCTACTGTATACCGAAATGCGAAACAATAATTTAATATATAAAATAGAGTAGATGTGCAGCTTCTTCGTGGGTATTCAAAACAAACATGGAAATTGTACACCCAATCCTATGCTATGTATGCCGATTTTACTTTTTTTTTTGTGTGTGTGTGTCCGACTCTGGGCATAGGCTTCACAGCCTGCTATCAAGGCCCAGCAGTCCTCCTACATACCATACACCTCTACATGTCACCACTTCGGCGCTAACACCCACCATCCATATTGAATACATGCTAGGGCTGTCTCACACAGGACTGGTGTATTGGTCTTAGCGGGGGTATTTTTATGACATGTCGGCGGGTCTTCTGATAGATCAGTAAAGCCTGAGTTAATGAAATTCAAATCCTTATACTCTTCCCTGCCTCAGCCGGGATTCGAACCTGGGTCCGTTAGGACTGCAGGCCGCCTCTCTACCTTAATTCCATGTGCTCACATTTCTCCTATTTCTTACCGTTTTTTTTTTTTTTTTTTTTTGGGGGGGGGAGAGTCTGACCTCTCCAAGAAGCAACAGGGGGTGTCACACTCTCCAAATATCGCATTTTGGATGAGACTCCATTGTACAACATGTAGTGAGATATCAAATCCATAACTGCCCTTGTTTCACTATTTTTGAGAATTCTTAATTAGGTGTTTGGCCTGACCCTCCTAGAAATCATGGATGGAAATTTTATATATTGCAAAACCTGAGGAGTAACCAGACAAAGCCACCTGGAAAGTTTCATTCAAGTCTTGCTCTTATATCGGATTTTTTTTTTTTTTTTTTTTTAACAAGCTGACCACTCTAGGAATCATGGATGGGGGGATTCCTGCTCCCCATATATCAACGTGCAGTTTCTTCTTGTGCATTCAGAAAAATAGAAAAACATGGAAACTGTACACTTAATCCTGCAGTATGTACGCCAATTTCATTGATATCCATCTGATGACTTGCGGGCTGACTCCCCCTACAGTCACTGTAAGATCAACTTCTCCAAATATTGCATTACCAACAGGAGTCCATTGTACAACATGTACTACGATATCAGAGTCATATCCGCCCTCCTATCCATATTTCTGAGAATTTTCAATTAGGTAAGGGGGACCCATCCCCCTAGAAGTGGAAGACCTTTGGATTAACCAGAGAACCTCACCTGGGAAGCTTCATTCAAATATTTCTTCTTCTTATGATTGTTCTATTTTGAGGATCGGGACTGAATATCCCCTAAGAAGAACTGAGGGTTCATGCTCTCCAAATATCACATTATGGATGAGGTCGAGGACGAGACGGATGGATGGAGTGAAGTATTTTGAGAGAAGGGGATGTGAGCTTGGAAGAGGGCAGTGAAATGGAGGGGGACAAGGCTACTTGGAGGCGATTTGTTTGTGGCCACCCCTTGCGGAATTAAGGCGTCTGGCAATAGATAGATAGGACGAGTCTATTGTACAAGATGTACTTAATTATCTAAGCCATATCTACCCTCCGTCCGCTATTTGTCTCCTTTATAAATTCTGGAGGGGCTGACCTCCCTAAAATTATTGGAGGAAAATGTTATTTACCTAGTGGAAGAAAGTATCAAGTAACCAGATGAACTGACCTGAGATGTTTATTTAAAACATACCGGCTCTTATCCCCCTATTTCTATTTATTTTCTTTTTTTTTTGAGGGGGGGGGGAAGAGGGGGCTGACCTCCCTGGAATCATCAAGGAAGCCACGCTCCCCAAATATCGCTTTACGGATGAGAGCATTGCACAACATATACTAAGACATCAAAGCCATGTCTGCCATCCTTTCCCTACTTGACAATTTTTAATTTGGCTTAGCAGCTGATCCTCAAAAAAATTATGGGAAGATTGTATGTGGTGAAAAACTTTCCTAGGAACTCGACAGACTCCTCTGGGAAGTTTAATTCAAATCCATGAAATATCCAAGGGGGAGTTAACACACACACACACACACACACACACACACACACACACACACACACACACACACAGCCTGAATACAGTACAGCGGTATAGGGTGGAGTGGTGAAATTATACAATCCTACTTCGTATTTTTGATAACTGAGCACAGTCAGTGTCTTCTTTATGATATGTTTACATTAATGCCATCTATGGTGTGTGTGTGATTCCCCACCAAATGTTATTGTTTACAATGCTTCTGTAAAACATGGCCTTGGTGGTGGAGTGTATGTAAATGCTTTTTGTACTGACAGTGGCAATTCTTGAGATTTACTGCTTCATCGGGTGTTTATAGACTTTATAACTGGGCGGTACGTATGCAGATGATCACTGAGTATAATGTTTGTGTATCGCAAATAAGTGTTGTCAGTATGAAACTAGCGCTCTGAGAATTGTGGTGTGAACAAGATGTATATGACAGGCTTTCCATGTCTGTCTATCTGTCTGTCTATTGCCAGACGCCTTAATCCCGTAAGGAGTGGCCACAAACAAATCGTCTCCTTGTCACCCGGTACCCCGCCATTTCACCGCCCTGCTCCCAGCTCACACACCCTTCTCTCATATATCTGTCCACTCTATCCCTCCATCTCACCCTTGGCCTCCCCCTCCCTCTCCCCCCTTCCACCTCATTAGCATACACTCTCCTTGTTAGTCTCCCGCTCTCCATCCTCTCCATATGGCCAAACCACCACAGTTACTCGTATTTCTCCTAACGCTTCCTATCGCATCCATATCCACGCCACAATCCACCTTCACTTCCTCATTTGTGAGTTTGTCTCTTCATGTAACCCCAATTGCTTCTTTCAAATAACTAATCTCCACTGCTGTCACTCTTGACTTGTGTCCTTCGAACAAGGTCCAGACTTCACTTCCATCCGTTAGAGTTGGTATCACAATACTATCATGCAGCGTCTTTTTTACGTCCATGCTCACTTCTCTAGTTCTTCTCACTGCTTTCAAAGAACCAGCAACCTTTCTTCCTTGTTGTACCCTTTCAAGCACTTCACCCTCCAAACTTCCTCCCATACTCATCATACTATCCAAATACTTAAATTTACTCACAGTTTCCCTATTCTCATCATATATCCTCATTGTATATTCAGTGACTTCATTTCTCTCGAAGACCATAATTTTACACTTCCCTCCATTCACCTTTCGAGTCCGTTTCTTACACCCTCTGCCAGAATCATTCACCAAGCCCTGAAGTTCCCATTCGTGTTCACTTAACAGTTCATCTGCAAAGAACTGAACAAGGAGTTTCCAAACACTGCCCTCTCTCAAAAAAACCGCTCCAACATCCACTGTCCTACCTTGTATCTCTTTTAAAACTCAATCTATGTACAGAATGAAACTCCATGGAGATATGACACATCACTAGTTCAATCCAACATTCAAATAGAAAAATTCACTCAAATCGCTATTCACATGCACTGCATAATTCTTAATATTTTCCATATTCCTTGTCTGTCCACCCCGTCATATGCTTTCTTCAAATCCATGAATGCTGACGACTCGAGCTGCCTGGAACCACTGTCTGACTCTCTTCTTCTTTATTTCTGCAACATTCTCGGCCTTTCCTCTAACTTTCGCTCTGTTGAGCACCACCTCGCCTCCTCTAAACCTCACCTTCTTTTTCTAACGGAGACTCAGCTGTCTGAGGCAACTGACAGCAAACCCTTTTCTGTATCCTCCTACTTTCTCTATACTCATTTCAAAGCCAAAGGTGGCTGTTGTGTATATATACGCAACGACTTATATTGCTCTCGTGTTCCTGTACTCGATTCTTCTGAATTCTCTACACTCTGGCTTCGGCTTTCCTGTCATTCTCTGACTAAATATATCTGTGCTGTTTACTTATCCCCTAATTCTACTGACTATCAAAAATTCTTCGACTATCTTACTTCTACGGTGGAACACATTCTATCCATTTCTCCTTTCTGTGAAATCTCCATTCTAAGAGATTTCAATGTTCACCACCACCTTTGGCTCTCCTCTCCTTTCACGGATCCACCTGGTGAACAAGCCTACATCTTTTCTATCCTTAATGACCTAGAGCAGCTTGTACAGCACCCTACCCGTATCCCTGACCGCCTTGGAGAGAGCTCCAACATACTTGACCTCTTCCTCACAACTAATCCTTCTGCTTACTCTGTTAATCTTTTCTCTCCGTTGGGCTCCTCCGATCACAACCTCATTACCTTAACCTGTCCTATCACTCAGGTACGGCCTGTGGACCCTCCAGGGAAATGTCGTCTGTGGCATTTTGGAGCTGCGGACTGGGAGGCCCTCAGGCAGTACTTCTTTGATTTTCCCTGGAATGATTATTGCTTCCGTGGCCGGGAGCCATCTGAATGTGCCTTGCGCATTACGGAGGTTATTCTCTCGGGCATGGAAGCATACATTCCTTTCTCATATCCTTTGACGAACGGAAGAAAGCCTTGGTTTAATCACGCTTGTTCTAATGCTGTCCGCAACAAGGAGAGGGCCTACAAAAGGTACTGGAGCCAACCCACCCCTGAATCACATCATCTTTACGTTTCTGCCCTGAATCGTGCTAAGTCTGTTCTTCGCTCTACTAAAAATAATTTCATCCATACTAAATGCTGTCAACTCTCCAACTCGAATTCTTCCCGCTCCTTCTGGCACCTTGCCAAAAATCTTTCTAACAACTTTACCTCATCATCCTTCCTTCCTCTTCTCTACTCTGATGGTTCTGTAGCTATTTCTTCTACTGATAAAGCAGATCTCTTCGCACAGACTTTCTCCTCCAATTCCACCTTAGACGATTCCGGTGCTGTTCCTCCATCACTTCCCCCCTCTGACTTCCTCATGGCTGACATTAAAATTTCTTCAGTTGATGTATTTTCTGCCATCACTGGCCTCAGTACTAACAAGGCATATGAGCCTGATGGGGTCCCTCCTGTTGTTCTCAAGAACTGTGCTTCAGTGCTTACACCCTGCCTAGGCGAACTCTTTCGCCTTCGTCTGTCAACTTGTACCTTTCCTTCTTGCTGGAAGTTTGCTCTCATTCAGCCAGTCCCAAAGATGGGTGACCACTCCCAACCCTCCAACTATCGTCCAATTGATTTAACGTCCTGTATTTCTAAAGTTTTCGAGTCAATTCTCAATAGAAAAATTTTAAGGCATCTTTCCTATCACAATCTTCTTTCCGATCGTCAGTATGGGTTCCGTCAGGGACGCTCCACTGGCGATCTTCTCACCTACCTTTCAGACTCCTGGTCCTCCTCCTTTCGGGACTTTGGCGAAAGCTTTGCCATTGCACTTGACATCTCTAAGGCTTTCGATCGAGTCTGGCATAAATCTTTAATTTCCAAACTGCCCTCCTACGGTTTCTATCCTTCTATCTGTGCCTTCATTGCTAGCTTCCATTCTGGTCGTTCTATAATCGCTGTTGTAGACGGTCATCGTTCTTCTCCTACATCTATCAACAGTGGTGTTCCTCAGGGCTCTGTCCTATCACCTATTCTCTTCCTTTTATTCATCAGTGATCTTCTAAACTGTACATCTAACCCTATCGACTCATACGCTGATGACACCACCCTTCACTTTTCCATTCGGTTCCCTCAACGCCCATCTCAACAGTTGCTTCAACAAACAAGGGATGAGGCTATGACACACCTAATGTCTGACTTGGCTCGTATCTCTGACTGGGGTAAAAATAATATGGTTGTTTTTGATGCATCTAAGACTCAGTTCTTACACCTATCAACCCGACAAAATCTTCCACAGGTATACCCATTAATGTTTAATAATATTCAGCTTAATCCTGCATCATCCTTTAACATGCTTGGGCTTTCATTTACTCGGGACTTATCTTGGAAAGATCATATTACATCTCTTGTAAAATCTGCTTCCAAGAGATTAGGTGTGCTAAGCCGACTCCGCTCTTTCTTTACCCCTGCACAATTATTGACTCTATACAGAGGTTTTATCCGCCCCTGTGTGGAGTACAACTCTCATGTGTGGGGAGGCTCCCCACATACAGCCCTTCTCAATAGGGTGGAGTCAGGGGCTTTTGTCTCATTAACTCTCCTCCTCTTACTGACTCCCTTCAACCTCTGTCTCTTCGCCGCACTGTTGCATCTTTATCTCTTTTCTATCGCTACTTTAATGGTCACTGCTCCTCTGAACTGTCTGCTTGCATTCCTCCACCTCTACGATGGGCGCGTAGCACCCGTCTGGCAGCAAACTCTCATCCCTTTTCTGTCCAACTCTCTAATGCAAGAGTTAACCGTTACTCCCAGTCTTTCATTTATGCAACAGGTCAGCTCTGGAACTGTCTCCCTCTGTCTGTATTTTCTGCTGCCTATGATCTCCAGTCTTTCAAACGCAGTGTGTCCAGGCATCTCAAAATGATCGGATCTTGAATTTGGCTCTCTATTGTATTTTGTTTTTCTCTTTGAGGGAACTGTTACTGCGGGCTCATGGCCTTTGGTTCCTTCTTCCTCGCATAAAAAAAAAACTCCATTTGTCCTTTCATTCACACCTACTCCTGCACATATGACCTACCCATAGTCCCACTCTCTCGCCCTCTCACCTCTCCATTGAGTCTCAACTATTTCACACAAGTCCAGTTTTGCACCCTCATCCACCTGGACAATCTGTCTCTCCCTCTTTCACCTCATCATTCTCACCCCTTACAATCCATGTCGCAATCCGTACCGTGTCCTTTGCTCGGTCCTTAGTCGTCACCTGTTGGTCAGTCCTGATCCGAGGCTTCTTGTATGTATTTTTAGTTGTTTTCCTGGGAGGGGTACAATCCCTCCGTCATCCCACTTGTCACATAAGGAGCTACTATTACTAGTTTCCCCACCACCACCACCACCATCACCACCAACACCACCACCACTACTGTTACTATTACTGCCACTACTACTAACCCCTTCAATCCAATTAGTTCTTACATTTTATTCTTGCTGGTTAGAGACGATTTTGTTCAACTTAGGACGACCTCAGATAAATAGCGATTGTAGGTGCAACCCCAAGCTCCCTCAAGCATGAACCCCGTGGGCTGCAGGCTGAAGCTGCAACCCCCCCCCCTTGCAGTCCACCATCCTCCGTTCAGTGGATAGGGAGGGAACTGAAGGATGATTGTATAACCGGGTAGTGGAGCAGCTCGGTTATATCAGTGCCACCACATGAAGGCATCCCTCTACAGCCCTAACCTGTAGTAATGAAGGGCTTTTTGATCGAAATAACTCCACCATTGGAAATTTTCTTCTGAGCTGAATAATTCGCTTGGAAACTGTAAAAAAAAAAAATGATAGCATGAAATAAGTCACATGATAGTACGTAGTCAAAAGTAATATCGTATGCTTGATATAATGTCTGGATAAAGAATGACTGGTAGCAGTAGCAGTGGTAGTTGTAGCCACCACCACCACAACTATTACTCCTACTACTACAACTATTGAAACTGAGCTCAGTGGACTGCAGGCTGAAGTTGTCCTCATCCTGCAGTAAGGCTTTCGCCGTTTGGGGGCAAGGGAGGAACTTGAGAATCACCTTTATCATGTAGCCGGGTTGCAACAATTATTAAGTGAACTTACTGTGCTCAGGCGGTGCGTGTATCCTCTTTGCTTGCCTTTCTGTGACTGAGGTGCAGTGGCGGCTTCACGGTCCAGCAGCTTCTACCACGGGGAGGCCATTCTTGTCGTGTAATGATACTATGACTTTCTGAGCTGTGAGTGAATAATTTCATGTTGGTGATTTTCTTTGTATTGCACATCGATAAAAGCTGCTTCTAAGTTTTCATGAAATTGTCAACGCTGCACATATTCGTCACTTCACTGATCTCGCAAGAAGCAAAATAAACAGACAGATGTAAAGAAAGGCAAACGGTAAACTGTATATTGACGGCAGGAAAACATGCATAAACATCATGGTAGGATACAGCAGTAAAGTGTGACGCCAGTAACTCTCTAGTGAATCATGGCAACTACGAGGCGAACTGGGAGTCCAAAAAAAGAAAACCCTTCAATCCCGTGACACGGAAAATGAAGTACACCTAATCATGGAGAAAAAGACCGGCTTTGAAATTTTACAGAAGAGAGAGAGAGAGAGAGAGAGAGAGAGAGAGAGAGAGAGAGAGAGAGAGAGAGAGAGAGAGACTGCATCACATCTGATATAAGTGACCTTGAGCATCGCTGAGGCGTTTGACTGAGAGATGATCAGGAAGTCAAACGTCTTGGGGCCGTGTTCTAAAGTCCTTTCACCGCAAGAAGTCTGTTGAGGGTGGGGCCCACCTGGTGAATCACCTCTAGCGATGCTGCCAAATCAACCGTAGTACATGCCTCTCTCTCTCTTATTTCCCATCTATGTGCTATTTGAAATTGTTGTTTATATTCTATATAGTACATTGAGTATCACTTTTTAGAATTATAACAACGATTTGAATGAATTCTATGACACGTGGCAGCTTTTTTCCGATGTTGCAACGCCGAGGTCGGCGAGGGACCCAGGGTCACTCCCTATCTAGCCACCACCCAGGATTGAAAGTCCCACAACTCCCACCCGCTCCCGCTCGAGAGTGCTGCATAGCGGGGAAAAGGATTTGATATACAACGTTAACAAGTATTGCTCAGAAGAAAAGGCTTGTAATGGATTTATAATCCCGCCTTCAAAAGCATCTGCTCGCACTGCGAAAGCCACCAACTTTTCCGAGAAAACAGTTCAACGAGTTCGCTCGAAACGGACACTGACGTTACCAGAACGGCCTATGTTTTTATCACCACAGAAGAGAAAAGTGCTGCACCTGTTACGAGTCTTGACGATTTTGATAAATGTGCAATAAGAAGAATAGTCTTGGGATTTTATGAAAGGCATGAAATCCCAACTCTGCAAAGAATTCAAGAAGATCTTAAGGCAAAAATATCCCTCAGTGGCGGCATAACCTCCCTTCACAAGATTCTGCAGGAGATTGGCTTCAAATATGTCAAGGTTAATGGCCGCAAATTCCTTATGGAGAGGAATGATGTGGTTGCTCGCACAAAGTTTTTGCGAGAAATAAAGCAAGTAAGACAGTCCTCCCATAATATCGTGTATCTGGACGAGACTTGGGTGAACCAAAATTACACGGTTGGAAAATGTTGGACGGACACGACATTACCATAAGCCACTGGAGTACGACAGCCAACAGGAAAAGGAAGTCGTCTGATCATTCTTCATGCTGGAGTGAAAAATGGCTTTGTAGACAACGCCGAGTTAATGTTCCAAGTCAAAAACGACGGGGATTATCATAAACAGATGAACTCAACACTTTTTGAGGAATGGTTCAGGAATCAGTTGCTTCCAAATATTTCACCAAACTCGGTAATCGTGATGGATAACGCTTCCTATCATTCTGTCAAACTTGAAAAAATTCCTACTTCATCATGGAGAAAATCAGACTTACAGGACTGGCTGATAAAGAAGGGAGTGCAGCCCCAAGATAACTTACCTAAAGCAGAGCTGCATGAGCTTGCCAAGAAGTTGGATATCACCACAACCTACGTAATCAATAAGATTGCGGAAGAAGCAGGGCATCGGGTTTTGAGATTACCACCATACACCTGTCAATATAACCTGATTGAGCTCATCTGGGCTCAGGTGAAAACTCATATAGCCAAGAAGAACACCTTTAAAATGGCTAACCTTAAAGTTCTTGTCAAAGAGGCTCTGAGTCTTATCACACCACAAAGTTGGATGGAAGTAGTGCGACATGCCGAACAAGTACAAGATGAACATGCACAACAAGACATAGCAGCTGAACATTTCGTAGAGTCATTCGTCGTCAATATAACAGAAAGTTCTGATGACGAAGATTATGATTAAAGATCAGAGAGAGGATTAGGCCTACAGGGGAAACCTCTTAAAAATAAAACGCGCCTAGACTTTTACCTCATAGGCGGTGTGTAAAAAAAGTTGAAAATAAATAATAAATATATACTATATATATATATATATATATATATATATATATATTGTATATATTTATATATATATATAGAGAGAGAGAGAGAGAGAGAGAGAGAGAGAAACAGGTGGGATGGGGGTAGGTAGGGAGACAGAGTGATAATCCGATAATTGGTGGTCAAATTGGCAACGTCGCACTCGGGGAAATTCCAACTTCTGCCACACCCTGAAAGGGCTTCTTGCTGCGAGAGGAGTATAGTCGTTTTTTTTTTCATATGACAGAACTGAACCACTTTCATGAATGTCAGACATAGCTGTCGTCGTGTTAGGAATGAAGCTCCTCGGTTACTAGTCATAGCAAGCCTCAAATCTGACTACACCAGGGCTGAACTGAGTTAGTAATATTTGTCAGGTTAGAACAAACGCACTATAGGATCTTTTTCTTCAATCTTTATTTCTCCATAGGACACCCTATCGTTGTCTTATGCACCTTGCTCCATTTATAGAGCTGCTCTTGCACTATGATGGCTGATTTGTTGTGAGTTGCGGGTACTCCTCAGTAACGTTATTAATGTCTCAGTGCCACACACCTAGCCCACACCGACAGACTGAACCATCCTACAGTGCTGGATGGTAACCATATAACCAACATACGTGTTCCCAACGTGTCAGCAAGTGGGTTGGTGGTGGTTTAGTGCCCCTCCCCATAAAACAATTAACTCAAACACAAACGGCCACCCCTTACGGGATTATGGCGTCTGGCCATAGATAGATTGTTGTTGTTATTATTATTATTATTTTTATTATTATTATCATTATTATTATTAACTTTATTATTATTATTATTAATATTACAACATGTAAAATCACCGCATTTTCAGCAAAAAATTAACCATTGCACAACAGGCAGTTGGTAACCACGGGGCTATAACGAAAAGAGTGAAGGTGTAAACAAGCATTAAACTTTTTACAACTTGTACTAAAGCATGTGTTGTTGATGACATAATACATCTGATCATTCTGCATTACTGCTGACGACACTCATAAGTACGGGATGCATGCTAATAACAAGCAACACACCTATGGTGTTCAGTTAATGACAGTTAAAGTTGGTGGTCTGCTTATAATTTCGTTCCTTCAGTTTTAGTAATAAAGTCTCAAGTTCTTTCATCACTCTCTCTCTCTTTCTCCACAGGGGTACCCTACGCCGACGAGTTACTCTACCTATTCCCCGGGCGTCCCTCGGCAGCACCTCCTGTACCCTCTCAGCCTCAAGATCTGGTCACTGCTGAAGACCTAGAAGTTAGGGACATCATCACTAAACTGTGGACCAACTTTGCTGCTGCTGGGTGAGTGAGTGACAGTTAAGGAGATTTAGAGAAACTGTGAGATAGTATGAGATATATTTTTAATATATGTATTGTTAACCTCTTTACACTGGTAGGTTTGTTCCAGTAACATGGAGGAAGCAAAAAGGTGTATTATGTAAAATAAATCGCCGTGAAAGAGGAACTACGAAGCCTCCTATGTCACCTACAATACGGCCTTACTCACTGGTCCCATTTTCTTGGGGTCAGGAATCTTAGTATAGTTGGTTTGGTTTTTATTTGACGGAACTTGACCACTCCCACAACGTCAGTACTAAATCGTGGTTGCAAATAATTCAGTGAGATTTATTTATGAGACAAAAATGTCTCCTTGGTCACTGATCAAATTAACCTTCCAGTCTGACAACACTTAGTTATTAACCAAGCTTAAAGGGGTTAATGATCTTTGTCGTGGTAGAGTAATTCACAACTCATATAACATTTCAACCTCAAAGATTAGCTAACACCATTTTCATCATAAAACGTTCACAAAGTATCTTTGTTTACACAGTTATTTTGCCCACGATAATCAGTCCTGATCAGTCCTGACCAGAAAGTCAAATATTGATTTTCACTTATTTTCGCGTTTCACCAGTTCCGAGAATTTCGAGCCGTCGCGTCATGTGCAATCACCAGAAATTTTGTCTGATATTTTTTTTACACTCCCTGGACTCAACCCAAGGTAACGAAAAAAGACAATAAGCTCGATATTTATTACTGATCTCGTCAAAGCAACGACCAAACGAACATGTCACACTTTCCGGCAGTTTCACGCTGTCTCGAGACTTACGATTGCCAGACATAGTGTCTGGTATTTTCTGATACTCACTGGACTTAACCTAAACTAATGCAAACAAATTTTGGCCGATATATATATATATATATATATATATATATATATATATATATATATATAGATATATATATATATATATATATATATATTGTGTCTATCTATCTATATATCTATCTAATTATATATATATATTATGTCTATATCTATATCTATCTATCTATGTATGTATGTATCTATCTATCTATCTATCTATCTATCTATATATATATATTATATATATTTTATATATATATTATATATATATTATCTATTTATCTATCTATATATATATATTACATATATATATATATATATATATATATATATATATATATATATATATATATATATATATATATATATATATATATATATATATATATATATATATATATATATACCTAGGCTCCTTCCCCCAAGGAAAGAGAGGTAGCCGAGATAGGACGACACACTCCCCATTTACTCATCCATTCAAACACATTCATTCGCATCTTAGCCTCAAAGGGGAGAAGGGACAGATCCACACCTCACAACACCACACAAGGGTCAACTGCGCAGTGCAGTCAGTGACATCCGCAGTAGGGCCCGACAGCAGAGCTGGTTTACCCCTCCCACATCATAATAGACCCATCCCCTTACCCGCACCTGACCTGACTAGCTGATCAGACCAAATGCGGGAGAATAACCCCTCAGGGCTGCATCATCATTTATTCATTCACAATTTCTCTCCATTTATTTCTGTCACGCACAGTCACTCTTCCTTGCTCAACAGACATCCCTCTCGCATCCAGCACTCTCTTCATACTGTCCATCCGTCCTATTCGTGGTCTTCCTCTCAGCCTTACACCTTTCACGTCAGATCTGGTTATCTTTTTCACCAATCGCTCATTATCCATTCTCTCCATATGCCCAAACCATTACAACACCCTCTGCTCAACTTTACCAACCATCTCCCGAATGACTCCAGTTCTCCTTCGCACTTCATTTCGCACTCGATCCATACGCGTCACTCCGCACATACTCCTCAGACACCTCATCTTCATTACATTTAAACTTCTCCTCTCTGTTACACCCATATTCCATGTTTCAGCCCCATATAACGCGGTCGGTACCATAACACCCTCATACAGCCTTCTCTTTACATCCATTATAAGCGAACGACATCTAAACACTTCTTTCATTCCTCCCAGCACCTTACCTACTTCATTTATTCTAAACTTCAATTCTGCATTTATTTTTCCATCCACATCAACATGTGACCCTAAATATTTAAAACACTCTACCTCCTCAAGCAACTCACCATTCAAAACTATATTCATCCCCCTACCATCTACCGACCTCGTACACTTCATCACTTTACTCTTATTCTCAGTTACTTTCAATTTCCTCCATTCACAAACCCTTCCAAACTCCTCTACCAACTGTCTCAATCCCTTCTCTGAATCAGCCACCAGTGCTGTATCATCTGCAAACTGCGGCTGCTTCAGATTCCACTCTCCACCATCAACATTCACCAGACTCAGACCTCCACCTAAAACTCTTACATTCACCTCCCTTACAACACCATCCATATAAATATTAAACAACCAAGGCGACATCACGCATCCCTGCCACAGCCCCACTCTCGCAGGAAACCAATCACTCACAGTATGTCCCACTCTTACACACACTCTACTATTTAAATAAAAACTTTTCACTCCATTCAAGAACCTACTATCAAGTTCATCCAATCTTAAAACAGTCCACAAAGCCTCCCTATCAGCTCTATCATACGCTTTCTCTAAATCCATGAACACCCAAAACACATACTTACATTTCGCTAAAAAAAAAATTTCACACACCTGTCTGACTGCAAACACTTGATCCTTGCATTCCCTCCCTCTTCTAAAGCCACACTGCTCATCACCAATCACTCCCTCCGTACCCTCTCTAACTCTCTTAATTAACACTCTACCATACACCTTACCTACAACACTCAACAGACTTATAGCCTACCTCTAAAGCTAGTACACTCATACGTACTTATCACCCTTACCTTAAAACAACGGGACCACACAAACACTTGCCCAGTCAACTTGCACCATACGTTTCTCAAAGCACACATTCAACAATCTTACTAATCACTCAACAATAGTCGCTCCACCACCTTTCAGGCATTCAACAGCACACATATTCATACATGCAGCTTTCCTTGTTTTCACCTCCCTTACTGCCTTCTGCACTTCCTCCATCGTGATCAAAGAATCATTCAACTCTCCTCAAACATTTATTCCTTGCACCCTTCCATCTGCCACAATCTCAGCCTCCCTTTCCTCCTCTATATTCAACAATCTTTCAAAATACTTTGCCCATCTCTTCCTTACTGCAGCCGTCTCAGTCAACATCCTTCTGTCCTCTGCTTTTACTCGCTTTTTCTTCCCAGACTCTCCCTTTTGTACACTTTTAACCTCATTCCAGAACATTTTCTTATTCTACTGACAATTCCCAGTCAACTACCTACCCCACCTCTCGTCTGCTGCCACTTTAGCATCATGCACAGTCCAACTCGCCCTATTCCTCTTTTCCTTATACTGTACCTCTCATATGACACCTCATCCTTCAACTGCAGCCACACTTCATATGCACGTCTCTTCTCAGCCACAGCCATACTTACTTCCTCGCAACACCATTCACTTCCCATTCTTACACCACCACACACTCGTCTCACACCACACAACTCTTCCGCATGCCCCACCACAGCACTCTTAAACAAATGCCATTCCTCCTCTACAGTACACTGCCATTCTCCTGATCTTTCACTGCGTTCCACTCATCTTTCAGTTTCTCCTGATATTCTATCATTTTCTTATATCCAACTCATTCACTTTCAAAACCTCCCAGCCACAGCTAACTCTCCTAGCTCTCACCCATCTCTAACCTACTTTCAACTTTCCCTCTACCAGGTAGAGGTCAGACATACCTCCAATCCCCCCTCTCAAAATTCTCACATCCAACAATCTTCCTATTACATTCCTGGACATAACCACATAGTCCATCAATGCTCTGTCAACAATCCTTCCACCTTATTGTCTCACCCGTGTATACTTATAAATATATTTCTTCTCAAACAAGGTATTTTCCATCACCATCTCTCACTCACCACACATCCCTATCATTCGTGTCCCATCGTCATTTCTTCCAGGCACATCATGCATACCAACAACACCTTCAACTGCTACATTTCCCACTCTAGCATTCAGATTTCCCATCATTACCACATTCACATTACCTCCAAAACTCTGCAGACACTCATCAACATCATTCCATAAAGACTCCCTCATTTCTTCATCCCTTTCACTACCACGCCCAGATGCACTCACAAATACCCACAACTCACGTTCAAATTTCACTTTCACCCACATCAGTCTCGATGGCACATCCTTCCATTCAGTCACACACTTCTGCACTTCTGGGCTCACAATGAAGGCCAGACCTTTTCTCGACCTTCTTCTATGAACACTTAACAATTTTCCATTCACACTTCTAAATTTAGACTCACCTTTCCATTTCATCTTCGTTTTACTCAAAGCTACCACATCCAACTTTCTTCTTACAAACATTCTCCCAATCGCCTCCCGTTTAGCCTCAATCATACAACATGCACGCACATTCATAGACCCAATCTTCAGGGCACGGGGATAACTCAATCTCCCATCCCTTTCTGTGGCCTGTCTCTTTTTAAGAACTAAAAAAACAGAGGAGGGGGTCCCTAATAGGGCAAATAAATAAATAAATATATATATATATATATATATATATATATATATATATAAAGGAAAGTCAAAAATTACCCGCATTCTTTGTTCCTGTTATTTATTAAAACAAAAGCAGGGGTTGAACGATTACATCATTTTTCTACATAGTCTCCTTGCTTTTCGATGGACTTCTTCCTGTGGTCCACAAGCTTGCTTATTCCATCGGAGAAGAAGGTTTTCGGCTGGTCGCGCAGCCATTTATGCACCACTTCCTGCACTTCTTTGCTCGTAGCAAATTGACGACCTCGTAAAGCCTCTTTAAGCGGTCCAAAGAGGTGATAGTCAGATGGGGCGAGATGTGGACTGTATGCAGGGTGTTCCAGCACCTCGAAACCCAATTTTTCAATGGTTTCAATGGTGTGGGCGGCCATAAGTGGGCGTGCATTATTGTGCAACAACAACACTTGCTTTGACAATAGGCCTCAGTGTTTGGTTTGAATTGCTGGTTTCAGTTTGTTGGCCAGCATTTCACTGTAGTCTACACTGGTGACTGTAGACCCCTTTCCAGGTAATGTTCCAGTATTGGCCCTTTTGAGTCCCCAAAATGGTTAGCATCACTTCCTGCAGAAGGTTGAGTCTCGAATTTCTTCGTCGTTGGGAATCCCGGGTGTTTCCACTCCATACTCTGCCTTTTGGATTCTGGCTCAAAGTGATGGCCCCAGTTCTCATCTCCTGTGACTATTTTCTCCAAAAAAAACATCGCCTTCATCATTGTAGCGGTCGAGTAAGGGTTGACAGATCTCCACACGATTGCACTTATGTGCTTTGGTTAGCTCTCTTGGCACCCATCTTGCACAGACTTCATGGAAGTGAAGCTTGTCGTGGATGATTTCGTATGCAGAACCATGACTAATGTGCAGAGAACATGCCACCTCATCGATGGTCACTCGTCGGTTCGCCAGAATCATCTCTTGCGCTTGTTGAATCTTCACGTCAGTGGTGGAGGTTGATGGGCTTCCTGCTCCCTCTACCTGCTTCACTCTTGTCCGGCCATTTTTGAACTTCTCGATCCATTCATACACACTTCTAAACGATAGAGCGTTGTCCCCGTATTGCACTGAAAGTCTGCGATGAATTTCAGCCCCTGACACACGTTCAGACCAGAGGAATCGAATCATTGATCTCTGTTCTTCTTTGGTGCACACTGCCAGTGGAGCGGCCATGTTTACTCTCTAACACAAAAAAGAAAAATGGAGTGATTAACATGAAACCTCCGTTAAGTAACCACAAGAGTACCACTTTTAGCAAACGAGCGCTGAAGGCTGTGTGGCCAGCCTAAAGGAACTTATGGCGAAAGTGCAGAAAATTTTTGACCTTCCCTTGTGTGTGTGTGTATATATATATATATATATATATATACCCCCTGGGGGTAGGGGGGTTTCAAGAATACTCCCTCGGTATCCCTGCTTGTCGTACGAGGCGACTAAAAGGGTTGGTGGTGGGTTAGTGCCCCACCCTGTAAAAAGAACTAACTAAAAAAGCGAACAAAGCGCCTCGGACCCAGACGGACCATACGTTAACGACTAAGGACCGAACAAAGGACATTCTTAGGGTGGGAACGTGGAATGTGAGAGGAGTGAATGATGAAGTGAAAGAGAGAGAGATTGTTCAGGTGCTTGAGAATGCAAAAGTGGATATATGTGGATTGACTGAGACTAAATGGCAAGGTGAATGGGTGAGAGAATGGGAATATGGTTTAGGTATATGTGCGGGAGTCAATGGAAATGAGAGGGCAAGAGAGGGAGTATGTCTGATGATAAGCAAGAAGTGGAAGGAGAATATAAGAGAGTATGGAACAGTGGGTGCAAGGATTGTATGGATGAGGATGAAAGTAGGTATACAAGCGTGGGTGATTGTATGTGTGTATGCCCCGACAGAGGATCGAGTGGCAAGAGTGAAAGATGAGTTTTGGGTGAGTGTTGAAGCGTGTATGGACAAGTTTGAGAGGAGCGAGAGAGTGCTGTTGATTGGAGACATGAATGGCAAAGTTGGGAATGTACGAGTGGATGGAGTGGTTGGTCATTGGGGTGTTCCAGCTGACGTAGATGGGAATGGAAGTGCTTTGGTGGACATCTGTGCTGGTAAGGGGTTGGCAATAGCCAACATCTACTTTTGGCGTAAGATGATCCACCGGTATACATGGAGAGTAATGAGGAGGATGGATGGTGAACTTGTTGAACGAAAGGCAATGATAGACTACGTGTGTGTGGATGAGCGAATGAGAAGACAAGTGTTGGATGCAAGAGTGTGGAGAGGGTGGGGGAATGGAGTCTCGGACCATCACTTAGTGATGGCCAAGTTAGAGCTGCAAAGAAAGTGGTTGAGGAGAAGAAGGGGAAGACAGGAGGAAGCAACTCCTGTGAGAAGAGTGGAGAAATTGCAAGATAGTGAGAAAATGACAGAGTATAAGAGCATAGTGGAAGAAAGACTGGGAAGGTATGAGCTAGAGCAGATGGAAGGGGTGGAAGACGTATGTAGGATATTCACGGAAGAGATAGGCGCAGCGTGTGAGGCGGTTTGTGGAGTGGGGAGGAGATGCAAGGGTGTGCAAGGGACAGCATGGTGGAATGATGAGGTGAAACGAGCTGTGGAACAAAAGAAGAAGGCATATAGTGAATGGTTAGCGAGTAGAGGTAGGGGAGAAGATGAGAAAGAGATGAGAGAGGTATATGTGAGCAGGAGAAGGGAGGTTAAGAGACTGGTGAAGGAGAGTAAAAAGAAAGTGGATGAGGAGTTTGGGAGGAATCTGAGTGTGAAATGGAGGGAGAGTAAGAAATTGTTTTGGAAGGAGGTAAAGAAAGTACGGCAGTGTGAAAGGGGAAATAGTAGGGGAGTGAAAGATAGGAATAATCGATTGTTGGTGGAGAAGAGAGAGAAACTGAGGAGATGGAAGGAGCACTTTGAGGATTTGTTGAATGTGGAGAGTGAGAGCAGTGCGAGTATAAGTGGTTGGGGAATGGCTGGGAGAAGAAGAGATGAGAGGAGGGAGGAAGAGATCAGTAGGGCGGAAGTAGTGGAAGCGATGAAGAATATTAAGTTGGGAAAGGCCCAGGAATTGATGGAGTGTGTGGTGAAATGCTTAGGTATGGGGGTGAGATTGTTGTGGAGTGGATATGGAAGTTGTGTAGATTAGCTTGGGAAGAGGGAAGGGTTCCAGAGGACTGGAAATCAGGTATAATTGTTCCTTTATACAAAGAAAAAGGAGAGAGAGAAGTATGTGTTAACCATAGGGGTGTTTGCCTACTTAGTGTGACTGGTAAAATATATGGTAGAATACTCATTGATAGGGTTAGGCATATGACAGAGGAGCTAGTTGGAGAAGAACAAGGGGGATTTAGGAAGGGAAAAGGGTGTGTAGATCAGATATTTGTTCTAAGATGTTTAGTGGAGAAGTATCTAGAGAAGAGAAGGAAAGTGTATGCTGCCTTCATGGACTTGGAGAAAGCTTATGACAGAATAGATAGGCAAGGTATGTGGAAGGTATTAAGAATATATGGAGTGGAGGGGAAATTGTTGAGTGCTGTGAAGAATATGTACGAGGGAGCTAGGGTTACGGTGCGAGTGGATGGTGAGCTGAGTGAGTTCTTTGATCTCAATGTAGGACTGAAACAGGGTTGTGTGATGTCTCCATGGCTGTTTAATATATACATGGATGGGATTGTAAAGGAGGTGCAGGGTAGGGCAGTGGATGTGGGGGTGGCTCTAATGAATGAGGGTGAGATTTGGAAGCTTCTGGTGTTGCTGTTTGCTGATGATACAGTACCGTTGAGTGAAGATGAATGGGAGCTGCAAGGTTTGGTAAATGAATCTGGGACAGTGTGTAGGAGGAGGAATCTGAAAGTTAATGTAAACAAAAGTAAAGTTATGGTGTTTGAGAGGAATGAAGTCACGGAGTGTGCAGTGAGGTTGGATGGTGAGGATATGGAGAATGTGAGTGCATTCAAGTACTTGGGTAGTGTGATGAGTAAGGATGGAACTTTGGGGGATGAAGTGCGTGAAAGGGTACAACAGGGAAGGAAGGTCGTTGGTACACTGAAAGCAGTGATGAGAAATAGGGAGGTGAGTATGGAAGTTAAGAAGTCACTGCATGATAGTATTGTGATCCCTACCCTGACGTATGGAAGCGAGGCATGGACCTTGCAAGAGGGGAACAAGTCAAGAGTGAGAGCAGTGGAAATGAGTTACTTGAGAGGAGCATGTGGAGTGACATGGAGGGACAGGTTGACGAATGAAGAAGTGAAGGAATGCTGTGGGGTGGATGTGGATGTGGCTGAGAAGATTAGGAGAAATACGCTGAGGTGGTTTGGACATGTGAAGAGAATGGAGAATGAAAGACTGACTAAGAGGGTGTATGTAGGTGAGGTGGAGGGAGGGAGAGGGAGAGGTAGACCAAGGATGAGGTGGAGGGATGGAGTTGAGAGGTATATGAGGGAGTGGGGGTGAGTTGGGGGGAGGGTAGTCAAATGGTGGGTGACAGAGCGACTTGGAGGCGTTTTGTCTGCGGCCACCCTTTGCGGGATTAGGGCGTCGGGCTATAGATAGATAGATAGATATATATGTCCCTATTGCCAGACGCCTTCATCCCGTAAGGGGTGGCAACAAATAAATTGCATCCATCTCGTCTTGTCCCCCGCCATTCCACTGCGCTGCTCCCAGCTCACACCCACCTCTCATATACCTCTCTACTCCATCCCTCCATCTCATCCTTGGCCTCCCTCTCGGTCTCTACCCCTCCACCTTACTCGCATTCACTCTCCACGTCAGTCTCTCACTTTCCATCCTCTTCACATGGCCAAACCACTTCAGTGTGTCTCTCGTAACGCTTTGTATCACATCCACATCCACACCACAATCCTCCTTCACTTCCTCATTTGTCAGTCTGTCTCTCCATGTGACTCTACATTCTCCTCTTAAATAACTCATTTCCACTGCTCTTACTCTTGACGTCTGTCCCTCCAAAAAGGTCCAAGCTTCAGGTAGTAACTTTTTCACTTCCATGGTCACTTCCCTGTTTCTTATCACTGCTTTCAAGGAACCAACAACCTTTCTTCCTTGTTGTACCCTTTCAAGCATTTCACTCTCTAATCTTCCATCCTTACTCATCACACTACCCAAGTACTTAAACGCACTCGCATTCTCCATTTCCTCCTCATCCAATCTCACTGTACATTCACTGACTTCACTTCTCTCGAAAACTATAACTTTACTCTTCCCTACATTCACCTTTAGATTCCGTTTCTTACTCTCCCAACCTCATCCATCATGCCTTGCAGCTCCCCTTCTTCACATAACAACACAGTATCATTTGCAAACAACAGCACAGGGATTTTCCAAACACTGCCCTCTCTCAGTAGGGCCGCTTCAACATCCATTGTCCTACCTTGTATGTCCTTTATAACCCCATCTATAGACAGTTTGAACAACCATGGAGACATGACACATCCCTCTTTCAATCCTACCTTCAGATCGAAAAATTCACTCATTTCACTGTCGACACTCACTGCAGCCTTAGCACCCTCATACATACTCTTCACGGCATTGAAGAACTTCCCATCTACTCCATATACTCTTAATACTTTCCACAATCCTTGTCTGTCCACCCTGTCATAATGGTCTCTCCAAATCCATGAAATTCGCATACAATTTCTTTCCCTTTGCTGTAAAATTTTCCACTAAAGATCTAAGAATGAATACCTGATCTACACAACCTCTATCCCTCCTAAAAGCCCCCTGTTCTTCAACTAATTCCTTTGTTATTTCTCTCACTCTGTCAGTAAGTATCCTACCATTTACTTTTCCTAGTACACTAAGAAAACAAATGCCCCTATGATTACCACATACTTCTTTTTCCCCTTTTCCATTGTACAGAGGAATAATTATACCTGACTTCCTATCCTCCGGGACTCTACCTTCTACCCAGGCCGATCTGCACATCTTCCATTCCCATTGTAATACTATCTTTCTCCCATGCTTCAACATTTCACCACACACATCAATTCCCGATGTCACTAACCGAGGAAAAACTGCCACTCTTCACCAGATTATTTAATTTTCGACATCAAAGTCGATCAACTAAACCCCTTTCACTTTGTGTGCCCTCTGTGTCACTTAAAGGAAGGAAGAAACTATAACAACATTATTTTACTCACTGCTATAGGGAAGAGAGTATATAATCAAATCAAATAAAAAATTGGTGGGCTGAGTCTACCATCTCGGTTTTGGGACAATTACTATTCTTTCCTTCCTTAAATATCGATGAGCTTTATTTTACATCCATTTCATGTATTTGTCCATCAAAACAAAAATAAATAGTGTTCTGTGAAACATGTAACGATTCTTCGTTAAGAATTATTAGCTCGACACGGTTGAAGATCGTACATTACGATCTCAAACAATAACAAACTCACGTGTGTCTACTGCCCCGCTGGACCTACTGTACAAAGATCATGGAAAACCGTTGCATAGAAAAATGGACAGTGCTTAGACTAAAGTTTTTCCTGAAGTCTACAGGAATACCCTATTCAGGGTACACCAACAGTGTGTTGGGTTGACTTTCTGTACGGTATTTTGGAGCCCTCGGCATCGTCGGATTTCGGCCAGCGTTCTCTTCTCTGCACGTTCTCGGCTTTAAACATTGTACGATTTTCATATGAAAAACTTTGCAGGTTTTCTTCAACATTTTGGAGATGAAGCATTGTTCTTTTAGAAATCAAAATTATATGGGTTTCAAACCAGTGGTGCAGCTAGAGACTTGTAAATATGTGATGAATGCAGTCACACCTGGTGTGATTTCACGGCTTTATAGTAATGTTTTCCTTCATTTACCGCATTAAAGCATATCTAGGAAATTAGTATAACAACTAAAGAATAATATCATGAAGAGCTTACGTACTGTATATCAATAACTATTACGGGAGAGATTTTTAAAGATATTTGACTTCTGTGGTCTTTGCATGAGTAGCTCGACTTCCATATTGAACTAACTGGGGATCAGTGGCAACTCATGAGTTAGTGACGGTGGGAATTCCCGGGACTTTCCCCATCTAAACTTTCTTCATTGCTTCCACAACTTCCATCCTATTGATTTCTTCCTTTCTTCTCCCATTCCTCCATCTCCCAGCCATTCCTCAGCCACTTATACTCACATTACTTTCATTCCCTATGTTCAACAATTCCTTAAAGTGTTCACTCCATCTGCTAACTTTTTCTCCCTTCTCTACTAGTAATCTACCATTTTTATCTTTCACTCCCCAACTTACTTCTTTGGCATCCTGTCTGACTGTCTTTACCTCTTTCCAGAACATTTTCTTAGATTCCTTCCACTTTACACTTAAATTCCTTCCAAATTCCTCATCCACTCTTTTCTTATGCTCTCTTACTACTCTTTTCACCTCTCTCTTCCTCTCTACATATAACTCTTTCTTCCGTCTCTCAACTTCTTCCACTTACTGTATTTTTTTTTTTTTTTTTGTGACAGCCTCTCTCACCTCTTCATTCCACCATGCTGTTCCCTGCAGCCCCTTCGTCTTCTCTTTACCCCACACACCACCACACATGCTGCACAGGTTTCTTCTGTGATTATCTTGCACACACCATCCACATCCACCATCTGCTCCAGCCCGTATTTACCCAATCGCTCCTCCACTTCCCTCTTATATTCTGCCCTTTTTCCATCCTCTTGGAACATTTCCACCTTCCTTGTATGAACTACTTCCTCCTGTTCTTCCCTTCTTCTATTTCTCCATTTCATTCAGACCTTAATTCTAACCAACACCAAGTGGTGGTCAGAAAGTCCACTTCCCCAACTTCTATATACTCTTGAACCCATTACACACCTTCCCATGCTGACTTCCACACACACATAATCAGTCATTGCCTTCTGTTCATTCAGTTCACCACCCACCCTTCTCATCACTCGCCACGTATACCTATGGATCATTTGTGCCTGGGGAGGGTATTGGCTATCACCAACCCCCTCTCGGCACAAATATCCACTAAAGCACTGCCATTCTCATTCATCTCTGCAGGCACACCCCACTCACCGACTACTCCATCCACCTTCACATTTCCTGCTTTTCGATTCATGTCTCCAATCAAAAACACTCTCTTGTTCCTTTCAAACTTTTCCATGTACGTTTCCTCATTTGTCCAGAAGTCTTCTCTCACTCTACTTGCACGATCTTGCGCTGGCGCATAGGCTACACACACACAGTCCCCCACATTTTATGTCCAGCTTTCAATTTTACCCACACAATCCTTGAGCCAACTGATCCATACTCTCTTATATTCTCCTTCCATTTCTTACTCACAACAATACACACTCCTTCTTTTGTCCTCTCATTCTCACCTACTCTCGCGTATAAACTCCATCTATACTCCCATTCTCTCACACTCTCACCTCACAATTTAGTTTTAGTTAAGCCACATACATCCACTTTCGCACCCTCAAGCACACTGACAATCTCTCTTTCGTCACATCATTTTCATTTCTTACATTCTATGTTAGCTATCCGTACCATGTCCTTTGTTCGGTCCTTAATCATCACCTTTTGGTCAGTCCTGGTCCGAGGTTTCTTGTTCGTATTTTTAGTTAGTTATTTTCCGGGGACGACACTAACCCTCCGCCAACCCACTTGCTGTCACTTAGTGAACTAGTGTTGGTGGGTTATAAGGTTAACACCCAGCGTTATATATATATATATATATATATATATATATATATATATATATATATATATATATATATATATTTATATATATATATATATCATTATATATATATATATATATATATATATATATATATATATATATATATATATATATATATATATATATATATATATATATATATCATCAGCCGTTGAGTGTCCACTGCAGGACCGGCCTAACCGAAGCGGGGACGATACAGCCAATGTATCTCTACCAAGTGGCTTAGGCTGTCTGGTACCGATTATATGTAGGGTGAGAAGTGCTTGTAAGTGTATTGTAGTGTTGGAGTGGCTTTGGATGTGTGTGTAGTCTGTGAACCAAGTGTAATCGGCCCGTGCAAGCCAACTGGGTGCAAGCATACTTTATAGTATGTGACACTGGTTCAACCACAGCATCCCTATATGTCCGCCAACGCAGTATGTGGCCAGAAGAACGCTCCCAAAGTTTATTACCCTGGCGGGGCGCGAACCTTCGTTCTTCAGTGTACGAAAACGCACACTTTACCACTGTACCATAGAGTCTCTCTCTCTCTCTCTCTCTCTCTCTCTCTCTCTCTCTCTCTCTGTGAATTAAAAATTTCCTGTTATTTTCTCTCCATGGACTTCGACGGAAGTCTCATGAAAGTCCAGCAACATTAATTATTATATAAACCCAGTTTTAGTGTCATTAGTAGGTCTTGTTTCGCATTAGTTACACGTACAGTCCACGTCCATGGAGAGTAAAGCAGGAGAGGAAATAGGATTTGTTACAGGTACTATTAATCTAATCTTATTTAACCTAACCAAGCTTAACCTAAGCTGACATAGCCAATCGTTTTCTTATCCTATCCAACGCAGTGCTTAACTAGCCAAAAATTATTCAAATTTAACCTAATGTAACCTAACCTAGCAACAAAATATAACCTAACCTAACTTAATTTCGGGTAGCCTTACAATATCTAATTCAACAAAAAATCTATCTAACCAAACCTCGCATACTCTTACCTAACCTTACGGAACCTAATGTATAATTAGGACGTGGTAGGATAGGTGTTGTAAATGAGATTTCCTACTTCCTATGATATACGCCACCAAATACTGCAGAAAGACTGATACTAGACATTCCATCTCCATGATGATAATATGATGATGAGTAAGTATCTGTGATGTCTTTCAGGTGCGCAACTTCCTCTCGTCTCTGCCCACGCCAACCAACAAAGCTCTCAACCCTTACTTCGTGGTGCCAAGGACGCCTGACAAGACTGAGCTGTAGATGCCCAGTCTCTACAAGGCTCGTATTCTCACCCGTTAACGAGACTCCCCATCACCTCTTCCATCCTAGTTTATCTCAGCATACGAGTAGTTATCGTTCTCTTGTACGTTCACCATCATCATCATCACCCAGACCTCCTTTCCCACCCAAAGATGATGTTAGGAAATGTCCAAGGAACAATGACACTTGACTAAATGAGAACTGACCAAAGTCTGGCCAGTTGCATGGGTCACACTTATTCACTCTCCATTCAAGCCCCGAAATACTTTTCTTACGTAAATTATGTTGAAATTAGTCTGATATAAACAACACATAAAGGTATTTTTTGTGTGTAATATGCAGAATGAATCACCAAGAAAAATGTGTTAGGGAGCAGCCTTAGCCAGTGGGAATACTGATTACAGGTTTGTCTTTCACCTCCTCCTTAGCGATTTATTTTCCCCATTTCGCCTTAATATATCTTTTGTATTACTTTTGCGACGACAAGGATCACATAAATAACCTACAAGAGGATACTAACGCGTCACATGCAGAAATAAACTGGTGAGCAACTTGAGCTATGGGGCGCCGTTTAGGGTCAAATATGCAGATGAATCCGTGAGTGAAGTTCTGTGTACAGCTGCAACAAAACATCAGCAGGAAAAATCTTGTACTAGATCGGTATAATTCAACAATACTACAAGGCAATACAATGATACGAAAACTTGCACAGAAAGCAGTAGCTGGGACGGAAACGTTAAGAGAAAAATCTTCTGTGGCATCACAAGCATGTGTGTGTGTGTGTGTGTGTGTGTGTGTGTGTGTGTGTGTGTGTGTGTCCAGAAGCTATACTGGACGGTATGTAATTTAAAAAATAAAACAGGGAAGTCTAGTGGTGCAAAATGTGACTCAGCAAGGGTTGATGTATCTCCTAGACAAGCAAGCCATCACACAGTTTGTTAGTGGCTTCTGTGACGTTACATACGCAACGTACGTTATCGAATCCAAGTTGCTGAGAAGAATATTTATTTCAATTTATTGTGGATGCTCAAAGGAAAAAAAAAATCAATTTTCACTCGATACGATGGCACAAGACGAATAGCTGTATCTGATCCAATATGGAACTCCAATTTCATTTTCATCTCCTCAACTGATCCTAAACTGATGATAACACGGCTCCATGGGTGTTTTTTTTTTTTGTTTTTTTTGACTAAGGAGGAGCTTGAACACCCCCTTCTTGCCACTTTTTTGTGGCTGTTGTGCTGTAATAATTCTATATGTTATTTATCCAATCTGTCTTTGCACTAACGAGTAATTACTCAAACACAAGAATAATATGCTAAATAAATCAAACACAATAATAATATACCAAATTAATAAAACGTAAGAGTAAATGCCAAATAAATCCCAAGGCTGAGGAACTAGAAAGTTTCAGAAGCGCTCGAGTTTATTTCTAATGACAGAAAGAATAAATCAAAGGTTAAGCTTTTGAAAATTTTCTTCTTCAGTGAAAATAATAATAATAATAATAATAATAATAATAATAATAAAAGAGGCTTCGAATAATTATTCGTTATTTTCTAGATACCCGGACAATTTTCATTTGAAAGACTGAAGTCATAAGCAGAGGGAAATACGAACAAACGAAAACAGATCCAGACGTGATAATTTGCATACTTGAAGGACTAACAGTGTAGGATAACTTCTGAGATTAGAGACCAGGACGGTGCCGAGGAAGGACGCCTTCACGTGGTGAGACCAATATAACTGGACGGCTTCAATGCCAGCTTACACGATTCTCCCTCAGCTCCCTCTCTATCCCCCGAAATAAGGACGGTGGACCGCAGGAGGACAATATCAGCCTCAAGTCCACTGGGTTCATGTTTCAAAAGAACCTGAGCCTCCTCCTCATCGTCCTCCTCCTATTACTACTACTACTGCTACTACTACTACTACTACTACTACTACTACTACAACGCCAACCATTACTAGTACTACTACCACTGCTACTACTGCTACTACTACTACTACTACTTCTACTACTACTACAACAACGACAACCACTACTACTACTCTTACTACTATTACCACTACAAAAGATCCGAAGAGATTTTAAAAAAAGTTGAAGTACGTTACTTGATGAGAGTTTCATGCCAGCCCTAATAAGCGAGGTATGCAAGCAGACAGTGCAGAGAAGCAGTGATTATCAGCACAACGCGACACTACGATGTTGTAGGGAAAAAGATGAAACACCTCAATGGAAAGAGAGAGAGAGAGAGAGAGAGAGAGAGAGAGAGAGAGAGAGAGAGAGAGCGAGCAAATAGGAGGAGAGGAGTGGATGTGACAAAAAGCTTTGACTCCATCTTCTTCAAAAAAAGCTGTATCCAGTGACCCATCAGTTGCAAAACGACAAGGCGTTAAATTAATAGCTATCGGCTGCGCGGAAGTGGTTAAGGAAAATAATCAGTTTTGCCAAATCTCGGTCTTCGCCTAGAATATTACCCGTAACAATCGTTGTTATATCCAGGTTCCCAAGAATACTGTTAGGTTAACAGACAATAGTAGTAGTTGCCGTTGGTATTGTAGCTTTGGGTTTATGTGAAACGTGACCTCGGTGAATTGCAGGTTGAAGTTGCCCTTCCTCTGCTTTCCACTATCCTCATTTCGAGGTAGAAAGGGAGCTGGAAGACGCTTGTACAACCGGGAAGAGAAGTCATTTGGGTATATCAGTGCTACCGCTTGGGGGCGTCCCTCTCCAGCATCAATGGAACAAGTACAAGTGGGAAAAACAATTTTGTCCAAGAGTTTGATCGGTCCGAGAATCGAAATTGGGTTCTACTGTAATGCCACAAATTTAGTATTCATGTATATGTTTAGAGGTACTGTAATTTCTAAGTTAGATAGAGTATAATCTGAATACTAGTCTATAAGGCTCCTGTTGTAAGTAGTAATTCATGTGTTAATGATCGATATAGGGACAACTTTATTTTTATATGTATATATCTCTGTATCTATGCATAGGTAGTGTAACTGGGAGTGTTGAGCTATGGGAGTTCACCCATCTGGTAGGTAACGAATAACAGATGTGGGCAACATCCCCTTGCTTGTGGTGCGTCGTTGCTGGGCGCCAAGTTTAAACCTTAAACAGAATAATAAAGGGTATGGAATTCTTTCCGTATCATTGTTGTGAAATGCTTACTAATGAAGCTGCTAGAATCCAAATATGTGAAATTAATAGTCAGAAAAGGCAAAGATAATGTAATTTGTGAGGATCAAGTAGTTCCGCTTGCCTTAGCCGTCACTAGATGGCATAAGCTACCCCAAACTCAGGGCGGGATGGCGGTAAATTCAGTATTTAACTGTAGTAAGGATTGAATCCCAAATTTTCCCCAATTCAATCAAAAGTCCTAACGTCATGTGTACTCTACTATATAAATAGTGAATAGAATTAAAACCCACCATATCACAAAAACACAGTCTCATTTGACTAGCAGTAGCGTCCCTATGCGCCCAGCTAAGCCGCACTGGCTACCCAGACGTTGTGGGTAACAGGCTTTGTTTCAGGTGAGCTGTACACATTACTCCTTTCTCCCCCCCTTCCTTGTTTTAATTCTTGTTTGTCGTGAACAATATGAAGTAATGTTGTTAAAAGCTTAACATAGGCATTGGCTAACCAGACGTTACGGGTAACAGACGTTGTTTCAGTCCACAGACACCATGACTTTGGGGTTGCACGAGGCCATCATGTGATACTGCCCATAGACTTGATGTACAAGCACACTTACACTACCCATAAATAGATTTATAACTGAATGTAGTAGCAATTGAATTATGAATCAATTAGGTGAACCTTTTTTTTTGATAGTAGATAATGTACAGAATTTTGAAAGTTAATGTGATCAGTAACGGAAATGCGAATTTACGAGTAACTCATCAACCGTTTTTTTCTTTTCTCTTCTTTTATTAATAGGTTAGAAATATTGGGAGTGTTAAAGTGAATTTAGTGGTTGTAAGGATATGTAATTTCGAATTGTTCCTCGAGGCTAGGCAAGCCCGAGTGATTATGAAATATTAGTGAATTGTGTGATGAGTTTAGACTGGCCCGACGTAATAGTACATGAGTGAATATTTTTGGTTCGAGGCTATGCCAGCCCGAAAAGACAGTCCATGTCATTAAATGTCCCAGTCTTGAGGCTATTGACGAGCCCAAGAATAATTGATAATCGAGAATGAAATGTGATGAACTCAGGAGTCATTGTTAAATATTCTAATTGTTTCGCTTGGTAACAGTACTGTATTACTATCGCCCAAACTAGTACTTAATTTACAACTCTTTTCATATTATTAAAGGTCATGTAATTTAAAAAAAAAAATGTCTGTTGTTTAACAAGTATAGATTTATTAGAGTAAAGTATATGCAATTTTGATATCCAACCAAGGGAATTTTGTCCTCACGCATGACTCACTCCCCTTCCAGTTCAAGATTCCTCCGCTTTGGGAACGACTAACACACGTGGTACTAACTTATTCTCGACTCGGCTAAAAATACAAACGCCACCAAAAATATCCTTTATGCGATTAACCTTTATCATTCAAAGTCGAAGTTACTCCCCCCCCCCCTTCGTTTTTTCTTTGGTGAATACTTTATCAGTCATTGAGGGGAGACTAAGTTGAGTACCCTTTGTAGTATCAACAAGTAAGTTAAACAGAACAAACCTGATAAATAATGATGGGATAAAATTACCATCATTACACTGGGGAACAACAACGGTGGGAAATTCAATTTCTCATCGTTACAGTGATGAACAACAGTGGGATAAAATCCGACCGTTACACTGGTGGCACAGCGGTGGTATCATCGTTCCCCAGTTAGTGGCGTTGGTGAGAAAGTGAAGGGAAGTGACTAGCAAAGAGAGTGAGAATGTTAAGGGTAGCATTGGTTGGTCACTCCCAAATACCTCCGCAACTCTATGTTCAGGACGTGGAGAATAGAATCTTTCGGACAAATGGGGGCAAGGTTAGGAATTTCCTTTAGGACCCCCGATTAAATTCTGCATTGGAGTGGGAATGTGACCTTGTATTTTTGTGGATTGGAAGTAATGATATTGACCAAAATACCACCCCTCAAGAAATTTTTCACAGAATAAAGACTGTTTCCAGGGAGCTAGAGAAACAATGCCGCCCCAGGGTGATTGTTTGCCAATTAGAACCAAGAGTGTATCAGGGAGGAAGTGCCCCTATTTTCATCCGAGGACTATAAAACCGTAAGGAACTCTGTCAATCAGAAAATTTGCCGACGCTTGCCTAATCAAAACCTGCAATTTAACTGGGCTTACTAAAGTAATAATCTAGATGATGGTAGCATCCAATATTGCTTGGTGATTCCTAAGTAATTAACAAAAGAAGCTATAAAACACGCTCATGAAATCTCAGGACATCTAGGTCAAAAGAAAACCATCAAAAAGGCAGAAGAGCTATTCTATTGGCCAAATCTAAAAGTAGATGTATGCGAGTATATGAAACAGTGTCCCACTTGTCAAAGATTCAAAGGTGAAACTGGGTTACAGCAACCTTGGAAAGGTTTCCCGCCTGTAAGTAAACCACTGGAACGTATCGGGATCGACTTGAGCGATATGGTTGCTGGAGCTCAGGGCTACCGATATGTCCTTACCGTGATAGATCACTACAGTAGGTTTGTGAAATATTACCCACTCAGATACAAACATACACAACACATCATACACTGTCTTGGGCAATACTTCACCAACTTTGGGACGCCACGAGGTATCGTCCTGGACAACGGCGGAGAGTTCATGAGTGGAGAATTCAAGAAGTTCTGCCGGAGGAATCAGGTGGACTTGTTCTACATCACCCCTTATCATCCCCAGGGAAATTCCACCACCGAAAGGATGCATAGGACTATGAAAAGTATCCTAGCATCCCTCTGCAACGGGCACCTCTTGCGTTGGCCTCAGCTGCTCCAGTCATGCCAAACCGTCATAAATCAAGCGGTGCACTCGAGCACGGGACAACAGCCCTATTATGCCTTCTTCTCACGCCATCCCCCTCGCCTCATTGGTACCTCATTGCCTTCCGTGGACACAGAGGAGGACGACCTAGCGATAGCACACACCCTTATTAAAAGAACCCACCAAAAGATGACCAGGCGATCCCGGGATGCGGCCAACAGGCGGAGGAGAGCGCAGAAGGTTGGGGTCAATAGCTTGGTTTGGGAGAAAAAAGAAACCATACAGCCGGATACCTGTAGGACTCTGAATGCCAAATGGGACGGCCCGTATAAAGTGATCGAAGTGTTGCTAGATGGAAGTGTTTATATCATTGAAAATGTATTTAGTGGCAAGAGAATACAAAGGGCTGCTGAAAAGGTAAAACCATATTACGGTACCGAGGAATGGCTCTTAGAACCGTTGTAACAGGAGCTCGCCCCGGAGCCCGAAGATGAGCGATTACCACCATGAGTGAGGAATGCCCCTCGGAGGCTCATAGAGGAGTGTTAAACAGAAAAGTAGAGATAAGTGATTGAGACGAATGTTGTGAAACATAGCTGCCTGAGGTTGTTCCGGGTGGACTCATCCCCGAGGAGAGGGTGTAAAAAGAAAAAAAAGAGAGAAAAGTGTTCCGGTTGGAACCGGGAACTGCATTACTTTGAGGGGAGTGATCAATCCCCTCACCTTACAGTTAGCACGGTTTGTGGGGTAGTGGAATCTTCAGGACAGAATGAGCCCTCACCTTCTTGCAGGCAGAATGCTGGAAACAAAAGAACCGAGTGAATGCGAATGCAAATGGAAGAGTGAAAGGAAGTGCCCCCGTGGTGATCTCACTCTCGAGAGACCCTGTCAAGCTCCGGTGAGCGACAAGCTATCCTCCAAAACCTGAGGCTGACTGGGGCATAAATTCCCTCATCACATCAAGTGTAAGGAGTGATCATACCTCCTAATGAAGTGAGTAAGCGACCTTCCGAGGTACGCATTAGGTGTTTAATGTGGACCGACAGGTGCAACCGATTGGGGGGGGAAAAAAAAATGTTCCAGTTGAAAGTGTTAATAGCATTTATAGGGGTAACAACATTCCATCCATGCATATGTCATAGATGATTGACTTGGGTAAAATTTGTCTTCCGAACGTGGGAGCCGTGTAATGCCACAAATTTAGTATTCATGTACAGTAGTGCACCAACTTTCGCTACAGCAGGATTCGCGGAATCCACCTTCGCGGCATGCACCAAATATTCCCTAACTTCCACTTTCGCTTGAAAAAAATCAATTTTCGCGCACAAATTTTGGGTTTGGGACAATATTTTGAACTTTGAATTTCCTGCACCGCCCGCCCGCAACCCACCGCCATCTTGAATGACGTCATGTCAACACTCTGTCCACCCATTCCCGCCATTGTGTAAGAGCGTGCTAGCTCCATTGTGTTGGATTCTCACGGTTCAATGGCCTCTACTATACCTGGTAGTGTGGGGAAAGGGCCTGGTGGTGTGGGGGGAGAGCCTGGTGGTGTGGGGGGAGGGCCGGGAGGCAGTGGTGGTGATAAAAAGAGGCAGAGAGAGAGAGTGGTAGCGAGGCAGCAAGAGGTGGCGCCAATACGTCTGGCGTGGCTAAATAAGCCCGCCACGCACCTTGGATACTTACCCCCAACATCCATTAAACACCTCAACCTGGTCTCTGTGGTATGTTTCTCCTCATATAATGTGTACTGTACAGTTTTTATTGTTTGTATCTCACAATGCAATGTACAATAGTGATTTGATGTACTGTATTGCAAGTGAAAATAAAAATCTGATGTTACTTTAGGATAACCGGGAACATTTAGCCTTTTTGCCATAAAGACAATGCCCCAACTTTCGTTAATTCCACTTTCGCGCATTATTTTTGGACCCAATTGGGCGCGAAAATTGGTGCCCCACTGTATATGTTTAGAGGTACTGTAATTTCTAAGTTAGATAGAGTGTAATCTGAATACTAGTCTATAAGGCTCCTGTTGTAACTAGTAGTTCAAGTGTTAATGATCGATATAGGGACAACTTTATTTTTATATGTATATATCTCTGTATCTATGCATAGGTAGTGTAACTGGGAGTGTTGAGCTATGGGAGTTCACCCATCTGGTAGGTAACGAATAACAGATGTGGGAAACATCCCCTTGCTTGTGGTGCGTCGTTGCTGGGCGCCAAGTTTAAACCTTAAACAGAATAATAATGGGTATGGAATTCTTTCCGTATCATTGTTGAAAAATGCTTACTAATGAAGCTGCTAGAATCCAAATATGTGAATTAATAGTCAGAAAAGGCAAAGATAATGTAATTTGTGAGGATCAAGTAGTTCCGCTTGCCTTAGCCGTCACTAGATGGCATAAGCTACCCCAAACTCAGGGCGGGATGGCGGTAAATTCAGTATTTAACTGTAGTAAGGATTGAATCCCAAATTTTCCCCAATTCAATCAAAAGTCCTAACGTCATGTGTACTCTACTATATAAATAGTGAATAGAATTAAAACCCACCATATCACAAAAACACAGCCTCATTTGACTAGTAGTAGCGTCCCTATGCGCCCAGCTAAGCCGCACTGGCTACCCAGACGTTGTGGGTAACAGACTTTGTTTCAGGTGAGCTGTACACATTACTCCTTTCTCCCCCCCTTCCTTGTTTTAATTCTTGTTTGTCGTGAACAATATGAAGTAATGTTGTTAAAAGCTTAACGTAGGCATTGGCTAACCAGACGTTACGGGTAACAGACGTTGTTTCAGTCCACAGACACCATGACTTTGGGGTTGCACGAGGCCATCATGTGATACTGCCCATAGACTTGATGTACAAGCACACTTACACTACCCATAAATAGATTTATAACTGAATGTACTGGCAATTGAATTATGAATCAATCAGGTGAACCTTTTTTTTTTTGATAGTAGATAATGTACAGAATTTTGAAAGTTAATGTGATCAGTAACGGAAATGCGAATTTACGAGTAACTCATCAACCGTTTTTTTCTTTTCTCTTCTTTTATTAATAGGTTAGAAATATTGGGAGTGTTAAAGTGAATTTAGTGGTTGTAAGGATATGTAATTTCGAATTGTTCCTCGAGGCTAAGCAAGCCCGAGTGATTATTAGTGAATTGTGTGATGAGTTTAGACTGGCCCGACGTAATAGTACATGAGTGAATATTTTTGGTTCGAGGCTATGCCAGCCCGAAAAGACAGTCCATGTCATTGAATGTCCCAGTCTTGAGGCTATTGACGAGCCCAAGAATAACTGATAATCGAGAATGAAATGTGATAAACTCAGGAGTCATTGTTAAATATTCAAATAGTTTCGCTTGGTAACAGTACTGTATTAATATCGCCCAAACTAGTACTTAATTTACAACTCTTTTCATATTATTAAAGGTCATGTAATTAAAAAAAATAAAAAATGTCTGTTGTTTAACAAGTATAGATTTATTAGAGTAAAGTATATGCAATTTTGATATCCAACCAAGGGAATTTTGTCCTCACGCATGACTCACTCCCCTTCCAGTTCAAGATTCCTCCGCTTTGGGAACGACTAACACACGTGGTACTAACTTATTCTCGACTCGGCTAAAAATACAAACGCCACCAAAAATATCCTTTATGCAATTAACCTTTATCATTCAAAGTCGAAGTTACTCCCCCCCCCCCTACGTTTTTTCTTTGGTGAATACTTTATCAGTCATTGAGGGGAGACTAAGTTGAGTACCCTTTGTAGTATCAACAAGTAAGTTAAACAGAACAAACCTGATAAATAATGATGGGATAAAATTACCATCATTACACTGGGGAACAACAACGGTGGGAAATCCAATTTCTCATCGTTACGCTGAGGAACAACGGTGGGATAAAAATCCTGCCGTTACACTACCATTTGCGAATTTGGTGTAGTTTTAGCTGTTGTAGCGGCTGCAACCTCAGGATCACCAAAGTGTTTACCCAGTGCACTGCAGTTTGAAGCTGCACTCCTCCTTCAGTCCCTTTTGGGGTATAGGAAGGGCAATGAGGGATTTTTGTATAACTGTGCAGCTCCACCATCCAGTGGCATATTTCCGCTGTGTATGGGTATTCGTCTCAATACCACAGCCAGCCATCTCAGCCATGCAGCCCTAGTGGGCTAGGTTAGGACTGATTATGATTACAATAGGTAATTTTGCCTGGGACATACATTGAACATATTTTGGAGAAGAACCTATGGTTAGTTTTGAAACGACGGGACGAGCGTCGTTCCTGGGTGAGGGTTCCCGGTGGTGAGACATACCCATACAGCACATAAATATGCCACTCAGTCATGTCGGTGCAACGTCTTAAAGGCGTCCACTCCAACACCATTTGCGAGCAATATTTGCTAACTAAC
This sequence comes from Coenobita brevimanus, assembly GCF_032717465.1. Classification (NCBI taxonomy): domain Eukaryota; kingdom Metazoa; phylum Arthropoda; class Malacostraca; order Decapoda; family Coenobitidae; genus Coenobita; species Coenobita brevimanus. Next base: position 11,718,100 of record NC_136961.1, read on the forward strand.
CAACGCCCCACCTGGCTCTAAAATGCATAACACACATTGGGTCATGTTAGAATTGACCATGGAGATTTCGAAACACCTCTTCTTTAGTTATTTATTCTGTACATTGCACTTCAGTACCCTCTTGTATGTTTCTAATACAAACAATGTCGATATCAGAGCCATATAAATAACGTACAAGACAACATAACGTGTAATATGCAAAACAAATTGCCAAGGACGAGATGCTACGAAGCCAGCTTTGCCATCTAAAATACAGGCCGTCAGATGATACCGTCACTACTGAATAAGGCGACAGTAGCAGAGCTGCAGCCCCAGGATCGCCTGAATGTGAACCCTGTGGACTGCGGGCTTAACTTCACATTTTCTTGCAGTCCACCTTCCTCGTTTGGGGGACAGGGAGTAACTGGAGACCGATTGTATTGACAGGCTGTGGAGCCGCCCGGTCGTATCAGTGCCACCACATGAAGGCGTCCCTCCCCAGCCCCTCTATATCAAACAAAACGATTATTTGATGTCTTGAACAGGATATAATTAGACTGTGACTGATGTACTGGTGGATGAAAGAAATTAAAATAAACTGCTTGTAAAGTAAAGGAAATGTTTATTATTTCCATCCACCCATCCATCATCCTGTCTTTTTTTGCCTCATCAACAGCGTAGGAGCTCTGGGCTAAGCTGTGGAGTCCTGACACTGAAGGTAAGGGTGACAAGCCTCACCTGCCCCTGAGTGGTCTTATGTGTGCAATACACCTCTGGATGTAAACCCTTATATGCTCAATCCGACTGGAGCGCTTTAATTGATTTAAGCATCAGGGTAATATGGAGCTTTACGTACTTTATACCTATGCTCGCGGAGACAGCTGGTTGTGTGTGTGTGTGTGTGTGTGTGTGTGTGTGTGTGTGTGTGTGACAGGCAGACAGAGAGAGAGTTAACATAATTTTGAAAAGTTTTATATTATTTTAACCAAGCTTTTTTGAAGGGAGAAGGGATAGCCCATACAGAACCCTAGTTTTTTAAAGAAAATAGGTCTTTGGGTCAAGGTCACAGTGCCAGGTCAAACGTTGACCTAGGAAAGTAAACTAGAATAGTTTTTTCTTCAGCCATTTTATCAAAGTTGTAGGAAGGGTTCGCGGGGAGGAAAAAACTAAATAATTAAAACTGAGAACACGCGGTCGATGGTCGAGGTCAAGGCAAAGGCTTAATTTTGACCTCTGTGTGTAATCTCGATCTTTGTGTAAACAGTTTTGTGGGTTTGTAGCCTTTGGTTATTTCTCCTTTTTATTAAAGAAAATCATAAATCAAACTGATTTTAATCGGTTTTAGCCATACTGAGTGCATGGGTTGATGGCCAGCCAGGGGGTAAGCCCTCTATTATAAGAATAATGGATCAAATGTTATGGTCACTGGCAAGGTCACCGTACACAGTCTTTATCCAATGTCGACCAAACTATGAATAAAGATGTCACTTTGTAAACAATCAGTCAAAGGTCAAGGTCACAGGGAATGACAAAATGCCAAAGTCAACTCAAACATTTTTTATTTGCGTGAAACTGTTAAGCATTACACAAGAATGTGGGGATTCATTTCTGTGAAGTCAGTGATCAATACGAGGTCTGTTCATAGAGTATCCGACCTAATTACTTTTTTCTTCCAAACCAGTTGAGGATAGAGGAGGATTTTTGCACAGGACCTTCGTGCACATGCATGATTAATGTCAGCCACCACGAGTGACTCAGTGGCTATCGGTCAGCCTGTGTTCATGGTCATGCGCATAACGTTTGTTACATTCTCACGCTCTTCATTATGACCAAAAAAGCTGAACAGTGTCAGCACATCAAATTTTGCCAAAAATGAGGTGATATACAAGTTGAAACTATCAGGAAGATTCTGCAAGTTTTGGGGAATGAAGCCATGGGGGTAACACAAATAAAGAGTTGGTACAATCGCTTAAAAAATGGCCGAATGTCAGTCAAGAGTGATCAACCTCCCAGAGGGCCATCAACAAGCAGAGGTGCTGAAAATGTGAAGAAAGTCTGCTATTTGGCCGTGGGAAATCATTGGCTAACAGTCACTAACGAAATTGGAATCAACGATGGATCAGCAAACGAAATTTTAACAGATGATTTGGGCATGCGAAGAGTTGCTGTCAAGTTCGTTCCAAAGTTCCTTCAACGGGAACAACAAGCACTGCAGATGAACAATACCCAGGATATGTCGGAGCGTGTAAATCGTGATCCATACTTTCTGAAGACTGTTATCAGTTGAGATGAGGCTTGGGAGTATGGGTACAACCCTGAAACCAAAGCACAGTCATCCCAGTGGATGCATGCACGGTTGCCTCGGCAAAAAAAAAAAAAAAAAAAAAAAGCAAGGTGAAAATGCATGTTGTCAGTTTTTTTTTTTTTTTTTCGACTTCCGTGGTGTTAGGCATCACAAATACGTATCAGAAGGTCAGACTCAACAGACAATACTACTTCGACGTTATCCGTCGACTATTGTGAAGCAGCTCGGCAGAAGAGTCCAGACCTTTGGAAAGTGGCAAGTAGGAAGCTGCACCATGACAACGTCCCTGACCATTCCTCTCAACTAATTCAAGAGTTTTTTACCAAGAACGCAGGGCAGGCAGCCTCCCTACTTACCAGAAATGGCCCTGTGCGACTTTTGGTTATTCCCCAAGTTCAAATCTAAGCTGATGGGTTCCCAGTTTGAGACAATAGAAGAGGCCATAACGGATGCGACGAAGTACCTGCTGGAGATATCGAAAACTGACTCTGAAAAATGTTTCAGGCAGTGGAAAGAAAACTGGGCTATGTGTGTCAAAGCAGAAAGGGCCCACTTTGAGGGGGATTATTGTCCTAGCTCAACAGGTTAGTTAGTTATTTTTTTAAGATACTAAGCTCAGATACTTTCTGAACATACCTCGTATTACGAGAAAGGTCGCAAGTTTAACCCATGCTTCAGGGCATGAACAATGTAACTGAAACAATTTTGATTTTATTCACATCAACCTTCGTGAAAGAGCTTAGAATCATCGAAGAGGCTTACCCATTGCTTTTAGTGCAATAGGTCAAACGTCAGGATCATATCCCAAGCTGAACTAAAACACTTTTTATCCGACTAAAAATTGTTGAAGGATTCAGGTTAAAACGAGGACAGTGATTCGATTTTGAGAGCAATCAGTCAAACGCCAAGGTGAAAAAGAAACGCAAAAGATCAAGGCTCCAGAGGCAAATCAGCTGAAACAGTTTTGATATTATTTGAACCAATGTTCGTGGAATGGTTAAGGGTTAAGCATGAATGACGCAATTCGATTTTTGAGAGTAATCTGTCGAGGGTAAAGATGACAAGGAAAATCCAAAAATATCGCCCTTGGATCAATTGGTTGGCCCAAGCTTTTCACTCTCTGAGTGCTCCTCCTCCTTCTTCCTTTTATATTATTATTATTATTATTATACTTTGTGACAGTAATTGGACTGTTAAATTTCAGGGAACGACTAATATGTTTTAATCTCTTTATAGGTGCTGGAGAGAGAGGCCTTCACGTGATGACATCCACATGAACTGGCGGTGGAGCTGCCCAGCAATACAAACGTCCTTTAGTTCTCTTCCCTATCGCCCAAAACGATGAGGGTATCTAAAGTAGGTGGGCAACTTCAGTTTGCAATCCACTGCGTTGACATTGAGATGAACATGGTGGTGAAACTACTGCTATTACCGCCACTACTGTGGTTACAAGTTCACAACAGGTTTGAATCACACATTTTTTTTTTCCCTTAAACTTTCTGCTACGTATCTTAGCCTTGTTAATGCTTGAAGTCGCCCTTAAGAAATGGTAAGTGGTAGAATAATATAATACCTAAGAACTTCATGTTTGGAAGCGACTGACCCCCTGAACACAGTGACATTTTTCTAGATTATTCATGCCACTTATTAATCAACTTTATTTAGTATATGAGAGTTGCAACCTTAGGCTCATCTGAGTATGAACGCGGTGGCCTGCAGGCATAAGTTGCACCTTTTCATGCAGCCCACCATCTTCCTTTTTGGTGGAAAGAGAAGTCCTTCAGGGATGTTTGTATAACCAGTCAGTGGAACCACCTGGTTATATCTGTACCACCACGTGAAGGCATCCTTCTCCATAAACTTGAAGATAATAGATAATATGCGCTACGGTTCATTCAAGTACTCCAATTCAAAACTCTTCTTCAAGGTGAAAAGAGTCCCCCCCCTCTCTCTCTCTTTCTCTCTCTCTGTATATATATACAGACGTAGTCAAGGGTTATGATTCGATGGCGAGTGATATTGTAAGTATATCGTAGATTAATGGCTGCCTCTATCCTCAGTGGATTGGAACGTGGGCAGCTGTCAGTAAAATGGTTGGATGTCAAGTAGAGTAAATAGGTCTCTCTCTCTCTCTCTCTCTCTCTCTCTCTCTCTCTCTCTCTCTCTCTCTCTGTATATATATACAGACGTAGTCGAGGGTTATGATTCGATGGCGAGTGATATTGTAAGTATATCGTAGATTAGTGGCTGCCTCTATCCTCAGTGGATTGGAACGTGGGCAGTTGTCAGTAAAATGGTTGGATGTCAAGTAGAGTGAATAGGTAGCTCTCTCCCTCTCTGTCTCACTTTCCCTCTCTGTGTAATCTTTTACCGTAAGTGAGGCGAGTTACACTCACGTCTTGAGTTACGGAGTTCTATTGTACAGTCGTGGTCATAAGTAATCATCTATCCTCCGCTTCCCGTTACCTCAGGTTGGCTCATTTATGCGCGGCAAGTCACGCTGAAATAAGAGGGACTGAGAGGGAGGGGCCAGGGAGAGAAGGGAAGGTGGCTGGGGGGACAAGTGATGGTTCGGTGGTGGGGTGAGAGAGGGGAGGGATTGGAAGTAAGGGAGAATGAAATGTGATGTGGTGGTCACATTGTTTGTCTATTTTTTGTCATTCAGGGCATGATGTAAACGAGTCAATATTCGGTAGATAACGTTGCATTACACCTGGTATAGCGGCGTCAAATCACAAGCTTTCGATAGGAGGTGATGTCAAGGGCAGGCTGAGAGAAATATACTAACGTGATAGATCAACATTTGTGCTGAGCCATCGAGACTGTGGGCCCCAATTGTCACTGCGTGGGAACCGGAGGAAGGGAGGACACGGGCCTGCCTCCTCCAGCACACCAAGGACGAGTGGGAGCTGTTCAGACGAAACCAGCAAACCATTAACAAACCTGTTTCCTTGGTCCCGCGAAAACAGCAAGAGGTGAGGCAGGACGCCACTGGACTAATTACAAAGGCTTGCCTGGTTGCTTTGGCTTAACTAATGTCAGTAAACATTGACACAGGTATATCTGGGGAGTTTTGGTATGATTTTGTTTCATTTTCCTTCTAAGATTTTAAGAGAGATATAGTTATTATAGAGACCCATGTGCACAGACATCAAATTAATTTACCCTTTATGCACAATTATTTTCAGCGGCCTTTTCCTATAGAGATGCCATAAAATAGCAGACATGATATTGACTGTATAGAGGGAGTGTATACCGAGAAGATGATCATATTTACTGTGGGCACAGCCATATCAAAGGTTGCATATGCTATTTAGTTCCAGAAATTAATTACATGTAAGGGTAGAGGACGTTTCTTTTACAAACATTACGGAAATCTAAGCCAACAAGATTCCATTCTGCGCCCGAAGTCAAAATAGACGGAAAAACACTAATGTCTGGCTCCGCACCAGTGCTTGATCTGTCACGTCAGTATATTTCTCTCACGAGCCAGCCCTTGGTATCGGCACTCAAAAGCTTGTTATCTGACGCCGCTATACAAGGTGTAATGCAGCATTATCTACCGAATATTAACTCCTTTATATCATACCCTGAATGAAAGATAATAATAGACAAATAATGTGACTACCACTTCGCATTTCATTCCCCCTCCTCTTCCTCACTACACCCCCACACCATCACTCGTCCCCCAACCCACCTTTCCTTCTCTCTCTGGCCCCTCCCTCTCAGCCCCTCTTACTCTACTGAGACTTGCCACGCATAAAGGAGCCAGCCTGGGGTACAGGGTACCAGAGGATAGGTGATTATTTATGACCACGACTGTACATGGTTATATAGAGATGTGATTGACAACGTAAGGTAACATGATGGCGAACCTCCTAGCTGATTCTGTCTCCCGCCGTCTGCCCTTGATCGTATTCTCGGGCTTTCTCAGTCTCTCTCTCGCATATATATATATATATATATATATATATATATATATATATATATATATTGCTGGGGAAGGGGTTAGTGAAGCCTATATTTTACCCCTTGTGTTTCTACCTTATCCAGTGGTGAGTAAAACCGAACGAAAATACCTGTGGTCAGATTAGTATTTAAAATATGCGTATCAGATAGAATAATTTAGATATGTAATTACAGTACTTCTGTACGGTGATCATCTAAAGTAACTGACAGAAAAAAAATATATATTGGAATGTAAAGAAAAACGGAAAAACAGGGCAGAAACGGAGAACTGGGTTCAAAGACTTGGGTTATAGTAGTTGAATGGAAACAGAATAACTCTGAATATTTTCTATCGGTGCTTTAAAACTTAGGTTATAATATTTTCTTAGACGCATATCATCCTCCCCTCCCCTATACCTAGGTACGTGTCCAACTGGCGAGAAAGCTCGGCTAGCAAGAGCCACAATAAACAAAATTTAGTTGTTGAGGTTTATTATTCACAAAACAATGATATCAAACAAGAATAAAAATATTTGAAATAAATACATGACATACGTAGGAACTCTGTAACACACACACACACACACACACACACACACACACACACACACACACACACACACACACACACACAGTGTGTTACTGGAGGAAAGAGGGTAAGTTTGGGAAATTGCAGATGAGGGAGTTCCGATATCAACATCCGTCCATATTTGAACGTTACAGGACTACAATAACTGATAACCTGTATGGGCAAAAATTCTCTCTCTCTCTCTCTCTCTCTCTCTCTCTCTCTCTATGTATGTATGTATGTATATAACGTGTAGTCCCAAATTAGCGATTTTTCGGTGTAAATGAATCCACTGGGATGGATGCATCCTCCCTTAAAATGATTCTGTTAGGTAATCAAGTCTGCCAAGATAGTTTTCTTTTAATAATTTTCCCTTAAGGTAACCCAACGACCAGGGAAAAAATGGCTGAGTCAGAAGAACCATAAATACTCAGGTAGTTATCAAGTACCTTACCTATCGAGAGCATCTCATTAGAATTTGTCAAGTACAAGATCTACTTAGACCTTGTACAGGACAGCATGATCACGGGATCAGTGCAGCTGACCAACTGAAACCCGCTCAGCACCGCCCTAATGAAGGAACGGCATTTTCTTTCCAAAATATATCTCTTTAGTCTCAACTGCAGGGAACTTTATCAATGTTGCCTTTGACTGGCATTGATTGAATTTTGTATGTATGGAATTTCATTTAAATCAGTTCACCTCATTCATTAGTGAGTATCAGGGTGGTCCATGGTAATATACTGAAATTATACATAGCATATGTTGATGCAGACACAAGGTGACCTTAATCCAATTCACTGCTTTAGTAACATGTAAAAAAAATGAGGCCGATCTGACAACATTTAGTGATCGCTCTAAACGTGAACTTTTAAGAGGGTATAGATAGCTTGAGAGAAATGTTGATTGTGGAATGTTCTAGAAGGGTCTATATGGTTAGAAATGGTTCTAAATAATTGTGGAATGCTCTAGAAGAATCTAGACGATTCGAGAAAATTATGGAATTTTCTAGAGGGTTTGGCCAAGAGTCTATAAATACCCACAGGCAGCCTCACGGCACAGTCGACTGGTTGTGGATTGTGCAATTGTTTATATTGCACCACTCACTCGTGAAGACAATGTGTGTGTGTGTGTGTGTGTGTGTGTGTGTGTGTGTGTGTGTGTGTGTGTGTGTGTGTGTGTGTGTGTGTGTGAACTGATGCTCTCCCAAAGCTCTATCTGTTGCCATCGAATTAAGAACCGTGAAATGACAACGGCTGAAGCCAAAAAACTTCGACATACTTCTAATGGTGCCTCTTCTCTTACACTGGGACACGAAGCTGCTGCCTGGTCTAACCTGAATTGAGAAAGTTGACCGTGCCACTGTTCTGATGACAGGCAAAAATCGAGAAATCCTGCTTGGTGTGCCAAAAGTTACCAGTAGCACTGGGACTGCTCGAACAGATGCCTGTCTGAGCCTCATTCAAGAACACGGCTTTAAAGAGATCATCAGGGAAGTAGTATTTGACACTACTGCTTCAAACACTGACTTGTCTGAGGGAGCATGTGTAAAGATACAGCAATGTCTGTATCGAGAGCTGCTGTGGGTGACGTGTCGACATCATGTTCATGAGATTATCTTGTCTGACGTTTTCAAGAAGGCATACAGGCTCGCATAGGAACCAAACACTGAACTTTTTGTGGGTTTCCGGAAGCAATGGAAATTCATAGACAAGGCCCGTTAGGTTCCAGCCACAGAAGATGAAGATTTTGCAAAGGGATTCTCTGATGGTGATCTAGTTCAGCCAAAGGCGTAAGTAGCAGAGTATCCCAAATCAGCACTGGAACATAAATCCCACCCTTGGGATGATTACACAGAAATTCTTCTCCTAGCATTTCTGTTCTTGGGTGAGGTCCTAGACGGCTCAGTAAACATCTGAACGCCTGGCGCATTCCATCGATCCAAGAGGAGGGTGATAGCCATGGACACTCTCAAGATATACCTGTTCAGGCCTCAATCTAATATAACTGTTCAAGAAATGCATGCGATGCTCAGTGTCAGTCTGTTTTTTGCAGTCAGCTATGTCAAGTACTGGAATGAAGCGATGGTTGCCACACAACCTTTTATTCATTTGCCATCTCCAGAGTGGCCTGCTTGAGCGAAGCCTCGCCGAGACAGCTCTTGCAGCTAGGAAGCAGCATTTCTAGTACGTTTCGGAGATGATTGGGTTGGCCCTTTTTGATGAACAGATCGATATTCTCAAAGAAGAATCATATGATTCAGAACCTGAAGAGATCTTCAAAGAAAATAGCTCTGAAGCGACTTGAAGGCAAGAACTTTTCTCCGTGGCAGCCTCTGAGTGAGTTTGTGACAGCCAAGGCCATGATTATTTTAGAAGCGCTTCTTCCAGATGCAGATGAAGCTGACCGACTTTTACAGAAGATGCCCCAGGAATGGGATGAAGACTCCATCTACAGACGGTTCAGAGTGGCCTGTGATATGATGACGGTTGTCAATGACTGCTCTGAAATGCTATTTATCTTGTGACAAAATTCAATTCAACCCTCACGGAGGACGAGAATCAGAAACAGCACATCCTGACCGTCGTGAGGCAGCATCAGCATGCCATTCCCTGCTGTTCAAAGGAGGATTTCACTGAATTGGACTTTTACTGAAAATTAACAGAGTTTGCTGTGCTGATATAACATTTTTGAGTATGTGCTTAGTGTTTAATATTAACGACAAAAACTTCTGTTTTTTCGTTCAGTGTTCACGTTATCATTGGTGTAGTGCAATAATGTGATGGTAACAAAAAGTCAAAACTGCAGCGACCTCTAAATAGTAAGACAGACAATTGAAATTTCGCAGGTTCGTTTTACTAGTAAAAGGAAACAAGCAATTTGTGTTTGTCATGCTACCCTGTTATTTGTGTTTTTGGACCACCCTTGTATCTCTGTCTCTCTCTCTCTCTCTCTATATATATATATATATATATATATATATATATATATATATATATATATATATATAAACAAATATATATATATATATATATATATATATATATATATTAGGGATTTGCCTTTGAGATATTATTAAGCACTTATTTACTATGACTGACTTGAAATTGTCGGAGCCAGTGATGAAAAACAGGAGTAAAACCAAGATTTGGCTTGTTGGCCAACCAAGTCAAAGACTACTTGGAAGTAAGTTACCTTCTCGTGGAGAAGTGTTAATGCAACGTTTCTAACTGATGCAAACAGAGACACAGATACTGAGGGATTCAGCATGTGTTCTGCCAGACGAAATAGGGGGATTCTGGGAGAGCTCGCATTCCTGCATCTGAACCACGGAAGTGTATCCCCTAAATAGAATCTCTCTGTAAAGAATGGAGAAAGTTGGAGAAGAGTAAGAGCCGGAATACAGAAAGATAAGAGAAGAAGAGAAAGAACTTCCAAGAACAGATGAAAGATCTCTTTGACACTGCGCACACGAATGTCTTCGACCTCATCAAAAATCGTGAGGACGAGGAGTTTCTTGTATATCAGAGGGAGAAAGGAAGGCGAGGCTCTATACTGGTTATTGACGTCAAACTCCACCGGAAAGACCCAAAACAGGGAGAGAGACACCAGACTGATCAGGAGAGGAGAAAGTGTGATGAATGTCATCGAGCAGAGAGAGGAATAGTGGAGCCGGAGGAAAGCCCAACCAATGATGAAAACGAAACAGGTGACGATTATACTAGTATAGCAGGTCCTTCCTTTTCGGCTGCAGCTCCTCCTCTGAAACGCCAACGAGCACATAACAGTTGTCACTGCTGCAGTTCCTGCTGCATTAGATCGGACCATGATTTCAGACAGTGTTGCAGTCCATCTGCTTTACGCGACCATTTCTGCCTGTGGATAAGATCCAACAATGTATGCTATAAACAGGCAAAGCACCCACCGAGATCGAAATAAGAGTCAGAAGGAATCTGCAGAATGGCCGAAGAAATAATTCCATCCAACTGTGCCACTTTTAGTGCACTGTGATGGAAAACTAATTCCCCGTGTAACAGGAGCAAATGTCACTGAAAGTCTTCTAATTCTCGTCTCAGGTGATGGAGTTTCGACGCTTTTGAATGTACCCAGTTTGGAATGAGGGACCGGAAAGGCCTTGACCAATGTCATCACTGAAACCCTGAATGACCGCGGTATATCTGAACGTGTGGTACGAATGGCATTCAACAGCACTGTCAGCAATACCGGATTGTGGGCGGGGGAGTGCACCTTTATTCAACAACAGTAGCACAAGGATCTCCTCCTGGCTTCTCGGCATCACATTCTTGAGATCATTGTTCAAAAGGCCTTCATCGTTTTCCTTAGTCCGCCCTCTGGTCCCGACTTGCACATTCATGCAGTTCATAGCCAAGTGGAATACTATTGACACAACAAGCTTCAGACCTTGAATGGCAATAAGGAAATGCTGGTGATTAATAATGGGCAATGTGATGAACTCATAGCGTTTTGTAGGAAACAGTTGCAAGAAAGCCAACATCAAGATGATTACCAAGAGCTGCTAGAACTTTCCATTGTTGTCTTGGGTGGTGTATTGCCCCGTGGAACACGGTTTCAGCGCCCTGGTGCTTGACACAGTGCCAGATGGAAGGTCAAGGTTATATACAGAATCAGATGGATGGCTCAAGTTATATACAGTTCCATCATCAGACGAGCATCACACAGAAGAAGGTTGATTCAAGCAGTTTGTTGTGTTCATCATCAAGCAATATCTGAAATCATGGTTCATGGCAATAAAAGCATCTATAGCTCCAGCAAACGATCAGAGGCTTCTCCAGGAACTGTCACCTTATCAAGATAAGGACATCTTATCATCAGGTCATAGTCCATCATCCCTATAAACCTAGTTAAAATCGCATCAGTAGTTTTCGCATAAAGTTGTTATTGGACAGACAGACAAACAAACAACAAACAAACAAACAAACAAACAAACAAACAGATACAAACCGGGTGGAAACAATATCCGACCCCGAGCCCCTCCGGGGCTTTCGATCGAACCTTGCATAAATCTTTAATTTCCAAACTCCCCCCCCCTCACGATTTCTGTCCTTCTATCTGTGTCTTCATCTCCAGCTTCCTTAATGGTCGTTCTATAGATGCTGTTGTAGACGGCCACCGTTCTTCTCCTAGAGCTATCAATAGTGGTGTTCCTCAGGGCTCTGTACTATCACCAACTCTCTTACTTAAATTCATCATTGACTTTCTAAGCTGTACATCTAACACTATCCATTCATATGCTGATGACTCCACCTTTCACCTTTCCTTTCGTTCCCCGAAGCGTCCAAATCAATAGTTACTTCAACAAACAGGGGATGAGGCAATGGCACCCCTAATGTCTAACTTGGCTCATTAATGCATCAAAAACTCCGGTCTTACGTTTATCAACCCGACTATATCTTCCACAGGAGTATCCTCTAATTTTTAGTAATATACTTCTTAATCCTACATCATCTTTAAATATATTTGGGGTTTCATTCTCTCGCGATTTGTCTTGGACAGAACATATTACCTCTCTTGTAAAATCTGCTTATTACCTCTCTTGTAAAATCCGCTTCCAAGAGATTACGTATGCTAAGCCGACTCCATGCCTTCTTTACCCCTGCACTGTTGTTGACTCGATACACTTTTTTTTTTTTTTTGCCTTTGTGTAAAGTACAACTCTCATGTGTGGGAAGGCTCCCCACATACAGCTCTTCCCAACAACGTGGAGTCAAAGTCTTTTCATACGATTGACTCTCCTCCTCTTACTGGCTTCCTTCGACCTCTGTCTCTTCGCTGCACTGTTGCATCTTTACCTCTTTTCTGTCGCTACTTCAATGGTCACTGTTCCTCTGAACTGTCTGATTGCATCCCCCCACCACTACGATGGGCGCGTAACATCAGTCTAGCATCAAACTCTCATATCTTTTCTATCCAGTTCTCTAATGCAAGAGTTAACCGGTACTCCCAGTTCATCATATATGCAACAGGCCAACTCTGGAACTGTCTTCCTCTGTTTGTGTTTCCTATTGCCTATGAGCTCCAGTCTTTCAAACACAGTGTGTCCAGGCATCTCGAAATGTAAGGCTCTTGAATCTGGCTCTTTTTTTATCTTTTTTTTTTTCTTGGAGGGAACAGTTTGTGGGCTCCCTACCTTTGGTTCCTTCTTCCTTGCGTTATTCAGTGTGTGTGTGTATATATATATATATATATATATATATATATATATATATATATATATATATATATATATATATATATATATATATATATTGGGGGAAATATTTTCCCCCAGAGCGGTTGCACTCTCTACTTTTTATAGGAGTAGTCTCTGGTTAAAAGCAGAGGAAAACTAGAGACCGGTTTCAATTGTTCAAATGGTTATTATAACCCAGAAATTACGTTATCTTTAATAATTCTTGTTATTGATAAATTAAATGCTACTACGTTTAATCCTCATGGACAACTATATATTGTAAATATATATAATTACATGGAATTTTCCACTGACCTAAACTGTGTCTGCACATTAGATGACGTGGCGAGGATGAAAAGGTCTTCGTGTAAGGCAGATGTGGATTTAAGATATTCACATAGTTAAAGGGAATATTTAGTTTAACTTTAGTTTAATTAAAACTAAGATTAATTTGTTAGATTCGCCCTGTATATATCATGATGTAATCTAACAGTATTTAGTACCGTAATTTATTAATAGTTGGCACCCCTGCCATTCTATGACGGATGTAGAGCCTGCCACACATGCACTGTGTTCCTAGACCTCATCGAGTTAGCTTGTACATACACACTCAAGGACGCTTGACAGCCCAAACAACTACAGAAAAGCACCTACACAAAGCAGCCTCATCGTCAGCGGTTGTCCGACACTCCCTCTCCTCTAGCTAAGTAACCTTTACGAATTGGCCAGTTCAAGGTGGGATTGGCCAGGAGATAGAAGAGAAATAATACTGTGGGTGAGTTAAGGTTAAGGTAACGTTCACCTGACTCTATGAGACTTGTTTGAATTTACTTAAGGACAACTTTAGGGACGAGTAACGACCTACGAGTTGTTTATTAGGAAATACCAGAAATTTCTTACATTGTGGTGCCTTGAGAGAGGAGCCCCGATTTGTTTACCAGAACCTTCAAATATTTTTCATATATATATATATATATATATATATATATATATATATATATATATATATATAAATCTCCGACTCTGGGTTTAGGCTTCATAGCCTGTTCACAAGGCCGAGTAGTCCCTCCGCATCTCACCACTTCGGCGCAGGCACTCACCACCATCCATGCTGAATACATGCTAGAGCTGTCTCATACAGGACTTGTGTCCTGGTATTACCGAGGAATAATTTTACATGTCGGCGAGTTGCACATTTACCAGTCGCGATAGCGAGGCTGGTATTGTTTTCTAATTTGTGTGTGTGTGTGTGTGTGTGTGTGTGTGTGTGTGTGTGTGTGTGTGGTTGGACTAGTCTTGGATGATGACTGACCATCGAGCCAGCCGACCTGTAAGGTTTCTACCCTTGAACAAATCAGAAAGAGGGACATGGTCTGTCTGGATATGCACTGTGTAACCATATATTATATCTCCGAAATATTTCAGGGACCTGACCACTGTTAGGGCTTCCAAATCCGTAATACTGTAATTATGTTCTGCAGGGTTGAGGGATCGACTAGCCTGCCTTCACTCTTGTCAAGGATGCTGAGTGTGTGGACTACCTTTTGGCCTTCCTTGATGACGAAGTCATGCAGCACGTCTGTGATGAGACCAACAGGTACCAGTCACAACGTGCTACAAGTGGTGCAGGTACAGTGAAAATGCAACAGTTGACCGTGCTTGGAGTGCAGGAACTGTATGCGTTCTTCACCCTCATGCTTCTCATGCCTCATTCACGGAAGCATGAGTTGGAAGATTACTGGTCTATGGACCGTTTACTACCATCACCCACCTTCAATAAGTACACGGCCAGAGATCGGTTCCGTAACATCATGGGAAACCTGCACTACACCAACAATGATGTACCTTCCCAGACTGACCCACTCTGGAAGATCCGGGAGATTCTGAACAGAATGAAGGATAAATTTATGTCATTCTTCCACCCATTCAGAAGGTTGTCATAGTTGAATCCTTGGTTCTGTTCAGAGGATGTCTGAGGTTCGTACAGTACATTCCAAGCAAACGTCATTGGTTTGGAATGAAGTTCTTTGTACTGTGCGACTGTAAGATGGGGTACATCCTTGACTTCATCATCTATTCAGCCAGCACTGTCGATCTGGACAAAACACACCCCCTTGGGTTTTCAGGCTGTGTAGTGAAAGTGCTGCTTGAAAGGTATTTTGGTGGTAATCATGTGCTGTATACTGTCTATTGTACAGCACCGAAACTTGCTAAATTCCTATCAGTGCACGGCATCGGCTCCTGCGGCACTGTCAAGAGCAATCGTGCCTACTTAGCCAAATTCCCCGAGACAGGAACTTCGCAGCAGGGAGACGTGCACCTACACAAGTCTGAGAAGATGCTGGCAATACGGTGGCATGACAAGAGGGTTGTGCACATGCTTACCACCTTACACAAGGGGGAACTCAAGACAGTGGGAAGGTTGACTGTAGGACAGGTGAACCTGTGATGAAACCTGGTGCTGTCAGCAACTATAATATCAACATGCGGCTGGTGGACAAGTCAGACATGATGATTGGAGAGATCGACTGCCTCAGGAAGAATACTAGGTGGTACAGAAAACTGTTTCTGCATCTCATTGACATGACGATCCTGAACGCCTTCATCCTGTACAAGATGAAGGTAAAGACACCCAAGTCCTTCTCTCTGTGGTTGTTCGCCAGGACCTGCATTCAGCAGCTGCTTCAGAGATATGGTAGGGTGACAGCAGCAGCTCCAAGGCGCCATGCTGTAAGACTTCCCGACAGACTTGAGCAGAGGGCGTACATGGATCGGCACAGACTGGTGCAAATGCCTGCCACTACGAACAGGAAGGATGCAATCTGCAGGTGCTAGGTGCGTGCACATACCACCCGACGCACACCTGAGCACAAACTCACCTCTTGGAAGTGCGCTGAGTACCAGGTTCCCATCTGTGTACCCTACTTCTTTGGTTACCACAGCCTGAAGCATTTCTAAAACAGTGCAAGTGGAAGTGTAAATAATGTGTAAATAATATGTAAATTGCAACTGAAAGCAATGGATGTAAATATAAGTGAACAGTGGAAAATAGTTTTATAAGTTATGGCAAGTGACAGTGCATAACATAGGGCAAATAAAATAGAAATGTAAATAATGTAAATAAAATAGAAAATGTAAATAGAAATGTAAATAATTAGTAATATAAGAATATGAATACAAATCCTTGGAGTAATGACAATGAAAGTGAAAGCTGCGCTCTCTACACTGGTTTACTGAAAGAGAAAGTGAATGCCTGGAGTGAAAATAAACTGCTATTACTGAAGAAAACTTATGGATAGATACTGTATATGTAAATAAGTGTAATAATGTACTAGGAATATAAAGTGTGAGTGTGCTTATGAATAATAAAATGACAGAATACCAGCGGGGAACAAGGGTGGGTGGAAAGCTTGTACGCGCTCATAATTACATTGCTATCACAGTGTTTTCTTTTTTTTTTTTGGAGTATGTATTTCAAACTACTTGAAATTCATAGAACAGTGTTTCTAGTGATAATATCAGGCAGTGGTAATCATATTACAGGGTGTCTGGAAGTGTAAAATAGAGATTTCGTTACCCAACTTCAGAAGTCTCCACAAGTCCTACGGTAGTCAACGAAGACTCAACAAACATCACAGAAGAAATCTGACGGCATGTGCCATAAGTATAATTGATTATAATATTCTAGGACTAATAACTGATTTTTGGCAAATATTTTCAAAAATTCAGTTGGAGCGCAATTATCCCCGCGGGACGGACACGGACCGCTTCCGACATCCCCGCGGTTAAGGGGTTAACCTGTCCTATTGCTCCGGTACGGCCTGTGGACCCTCCGAGGAAACGTCTGTGGCAGCTTGGAGATGCAGACTGGGAGGCCCTTAGGCAGTACTTCTTTGATTTTCCATGAAATGATTATTGCTTACATGGCCAGGAGCCATATGAGTGTGCCTTGCGCATTATGGAGGTTATTCTTTTGGGTATGGACGCATATATTCCCTTCTCATTTCCTTTGAATAATGCAAGAAAGCCTAGGTTTAATCGTGTTTGTTCTAATGCTGTCTGCAACAAGGAGAAGGCCTATAAAAGGTACCAGAGTCAACCCACCCCTGCATCACATCTTTTTTATGTTGCTGCCCAGAATCATGCTAAATCTGTTCTTCGTTCTGCTAAAAATAATTTCATCCGTACTAAATGCTCTCGACTCTCCAACTCGAATTCTTCCCGCTCCTTCTCGCACCTTGCCAAAAACATTTATAACAATGTTATCTCATCATCCTTCCCTCCTCTTTTCTACTCTGATGGCTCTGTAGCTATTTCTTCTACTGATAAAGCAGATCTCTTTGCTCAGACTTTCTCCTCCAATTGCACCTTAGACAATTCCGGTGCTGATCCTCCATCACTTCCTCCCTCAGAGTTTCTCAGGGCTGACATATTTCTTCGGCTGATGTAGTTTCTGCCATCACAGGCCTCAATACTAACAAGGCATATGGGCCTGATGGAGTCCCTCCTGTTGTCCTCAAGAACCATGGTTCTGTGCTTACACCCTGCCTAGGTAAACTTTTTTACCTTCGTCTATCAACTTGTACCTTTCCTTCTTGCCGGAAGTTTGCTCCCATTCAGCCAGTCCCAAAGGAGGGTGACCATTCCCAACCCTCTAACTATCGACCAGTTGCTTTAACATCCTGTGTCTCAAAAGTTTTCGAGTCAATTCTAAATAGAAAATTTTTTAAACATCTTTCCTATCACAACCTTCTTTCTGATCGTCAGTATGGGTTCCGTCAGGGATGCTCCACTGGTGATTATCTCACTTACCTTTCAGACTCCTGGTCATCCTCCTTTTGGGACTTAGGCGAAAGCTTTGCTATTGCACTTGACATCTCAAAGGCTTTCGATCGAGTCTGGCATAAGTCTTTAATTCCCAAACTGCCAGCTTACGGTCTCTGTCCTACTATCTGTGCCTTCGTCTATAGTTTCCTTTCTGGTCGTTCTATAGCCGCTGTTGTAGACGGCCATCATTCTTCTCCTAGATCTATCAACAGTGGTGTTCCTCAGGGCTCTGTCCTATCACCAACTCTCTTCCTCTTATTCATCAATGACCTAAGTTGTACATCTAACCCTATCCACTCATTCACTGATGACTCCACCTTTCACCCTTCCACTCAGTTCCTGCCATGTCCATCTCAGCAGTTACTTCAACCAACAAGGGACGAGGCTATGGCACACCAAGTGTCTGACTTGGCTCGTATCTCTGTCTGGGGTAAAAATAATCTTGTTGTTTAGCATCAAAGACTCAGTTCATACACCTATCAACCTGACAAAATCTTCCATGGGAGTATCCACTAATGTTTAATAATATTCAGCTTAATCTTGCATCATCCTTGAACTTGCTTGGGATTTCATTCACTCGAGACTTGTCTTGGAGAGATCATATTACATCTCTTGTAAAATCTGCTTCGAAGACAGTGTGTGTGCTAAGCCGACTCCGTTCCTTCTTTACCCCTGCACAGTTGTTGACTTTATACACAGGTTTTATCCGCCCCTGTGTAGAATACAACTCTCATGTGTGGGGAGGCTCCCCACATACAGCTCTTCTCAATAGGGTGGAGTCAAAGGCTTTTCATCTCATTAACTCTGCTTCTCTTACTGGCTCCCTTCAACCTCTGTCTCTTTGCCGCACTGTTGCATATTTATCTCTTTTCTATCGCTACTTCAAAGGTCACCGCTCCTCTGAACTGTCTGCTTGCATTCCTCCACCTCTACAACAGGCGCATAGCACCCGTCTAGCAGCAAACTCTCATCCCTTTTCTGTCCAGCTCTCTAATGCAAGAGTTAACCATTACTCCCAGTCCTTCATTTATGCAACAGGTCAACTCTGGAACTGTCTCCCTCTGTCTGTATTTCCTGCTAGCTATGAACTCCAGTCTTTCAAATGCAGTGTGTCCAGGCATCTCTAAATGACCGGATCTTGAATTTGGCTCTTTCTTGTATTTTGTTTTTCTCTTGGAAGGAACAGTATTGCGGGCTCGTAGCCTTTGGTTCCTTGTTCCTAGCAGTGAAAAAAAAAAAAAAAAAAAAAAAAACAGTTGTTCTGATGACTGTCAGGTGCCAATGACGTAACACATCAGGACTCACAAAAGTCTGCTCTGAGGCTGAATCAATCACTAGAGAGCACTTCATGCAGTTTATTCATGTACTTTGGCCATGTAGCGTGGGTGGAGAATGAAATTGACTAGAAAAGTGTATGAGTACTTTAGACGGGAAGAGGGAGGAGGTGACCATGGTTCGGGTGGAGAGATATATGTGGAAGAGGGTTGTGAGTTGGAGGAAGGGTAGCCTGATGGTGGAGGACAGAGTTAAATGATAGCGAAACGTTTGTGACCACTCCTTATGACATTAAATTGTCTGGAGACAGATAGACAGATACACTTGATCAGTTTTTTTAACACTCTTATAATGAGAACTCAATCTCTCTTTCACTCATTCATTTCGCCGGTTACTCACTTTCATAATCCCACTCTTTCACTTCATTTTGTTTCACTCTGAGATACATTCGTTTACTCGCAAATAATCAGCAATGACATTCACTTGTATAGGCTTGGGCTCAGGGCTGGATCCAGCACACTGGAAAAGGCGGGGTGTGATCCGTAGTGGACTTACCACAAGGTTGAATATACAAGCTGACTCATTACCAGATCTCGCAAAATTTACCATAAAATCCCTCTTTTCATTGACACGATTCTATGGCAACATTATACAAGCCTATATTGCATATATTTTGCAAAGTAACATTGCTCTTTTATTTATAAATTAATCGGTCAGCCAAAAATGGGGTGTGGATACAGCTTCCCAGTCGGTGCTTGATACACATCTCATCATATCACTCTCACAGTCGCACTCATACCCAGTTTCTAGCGTTCTTACTCCCTGCTACACATTCACTGCCGTTCACATACTTCCTCACTGTCCAGTATAGTCAGTCTCGCACCTACACACTTACTTATTCTTACTCGCTCATATTTGCTCACTCACTCCCACTCATTTACACTCGTCCTTACACTGACTCAGGCAGACTGTCGGACACACACTGGCCGAGTCTATCGCCGCTGACTCGCATTCTCATATTTTCTCCCAATAACACACTCACGCTCAATCTGTCATAAAATTAACCAGACAGGGCACTATCTCTTACACTAACACATCAGCTATGATTTTGCTTTATTAGAGAGAGAGAGAGAGAGAGAGAGAGAGAGAGAGAGAGAGAGAGAGATTGAATATGATTAAAATCTGACGGTGCAACTGCCAGGGTCATATGCTGCCGGACAAAAGGTAAAAGACGCACCAAATAAAAAGTGCATATTCAAAATAAAGTGAATACCCGTTAGTAGAAGTAAAACACTGAAAATAACAAAAGAATAGTTTATAAAATATCAATTACTTATAAAAGTGAAAGAAGGCCCTCCTCCTGAAGAACACTAAAAACACCAGTAAAATCGCTAGAGGCTCCACCCAGCATCAAGGACAGATGGTAGGCACCATCTGCCCCGTTATGACTATGGAGGAATCTCTGAGGTAGGTCCTCCAGACTCGGACACTCGACCTGCAATTGACGGACAATAAGGGGAACAAGGCAGTCATCACAGTACGGTTGAGTCTCACCACTCATGAGGAACCCATGAGTAAGCTGAGAATGCCCAATGCGAAGCTTAGCAAGGGCCACCTCCAGTCGCCGAGGCATGGAGGGAAGGCCCTTGGCACAGCCACTCTCTGAAGTATTTCTTTTAGTTTATTATGAGCAACACCATCCCAGTGTCTCTGCTAACATGGACGAATTGTGTACTGCAAGTAAGGTGTTACATCAGAAGCAGGAAGTGAGTAGTTGGCTGGGGGACTGTCAAGACGACGAAGCTTTAGCTAATGTATCTGCCCTCTCGTTGCCCACCACACCAACATGTGAGGGAACCCAACTTGGCCACGACGGCCAAGAAGAAAAAGCTTTTCTAAAATTGATAAATCCAATGGATCGGGTACAATGTGGAGAGAGCACTACAGGAGTCACTAAAAATCGCAAAAACAAACTGGGGGAGAGTAAAAATGATTTTGAGAGCATATAAAATTGCAGTCAGTTCCACCATATACACTGAAGTAATACCACGAAGGCTACAGACCCTGCTAAAGGAAGGGAAGACAACACCAAAGCCTACTCCAGTATCAGTCTTACACCCGTCAACATAGACGGGAGAACCCTCATGAGTGGAGGCATGTTCTAAAAAGAGAGAGGGACACCTGAGAGGGAAGTTGGCCCTCTTTACCGACAACGGACCTACAAAATGTTATACAAGGGAGTAGCCAAATATCCACCCTTGGGATATGATGTGGACAAACTGCCAGTCTCAGAACAGAGAGGGCTAGCATAACAGACTAGACCCTGTAACCAAAGGGCTTTGGGAACCTAGGACGGGTGTCGTAAACAGAAGATTGGGAATCTTGGGATATGATGGAACAAGAAATTGAGTCCAGAATGTGGTGAAGACGATACCAACACCTCATCATCAATGACTGGCATCGCAAATCCAAGGGGAGTACACCAGCATCCACAAACAAACTTGAAATCGGGGATGACCTGCATGCCCTGGTTGCCAGATGTACACCAGCATGATGCACAGAATTTAACAACCGGAGACGGGCATCTGTTGCAGAGGAGTAGATCTCACACCCATATTCAAGTTTAGGAAGAATAAGAGACCTATGCAAGAGGAGGAAAGTTTGATGGTAAGCACCCCAAGAGGTATGAGCCAAAACCCCCAAAGACTCAAAGCTTTAAGACAAGCTGCCTTAGCAGAACGAATATGAGGAAGCCAGGTTAGTAGTCTATCAAACAGAAGACCCAGAAACTGCGGCTCTTTCACACAGGATATTCTCCAACCACAGTGATACAATTCAGGTTCTGGGCGAACCCTCTGAAGATGACAAAAATGCATAGCCACTGTCTTTGTTAAAGAATAATGGAAGCCACGAGACTCTGCCCCGTCAGAAATTCTATTAAGAGCCAGCTGCAACTTTCTCTCTATCAGAGACATTCTAGATGTGGTGAAGGAAATTGAGAGGTCATCGACATATAGTGAGCCTCGTACACCATCAGGAAGTACACTGATTACTCTGTTGATGGCCACAGCAAAGACAGTAACACTAAGGATATTCCCTTGTGGTACTCCGTCTTCTAGTGCACAGGCATTAGAAACCACTCCTCCAACTGGGACCCTTATAAAAATAAAATAAAAAAATAAATAAAAACTGCTGAATAAAAACAATCAAGCACCCGGAAAGACCAAATTCATGAAGAGAAAGTAAAATGCTATGATGCCAGGCAGTGTCATATGCCTTCTCCAGATTGAAGATGACCGTGACCTGGTGTTGCTTAGTGGAGAAAGCCTCACAGACAGATGATTCCAAGGACAGTAGTGCATGAGAGGTAGATCACAATTTTCGAAAACCATAGTGGGCAGGGGATAAGAACTCACTTCTCTTTAAAAACCACACAAACCTAACACTGACCATCTCTTCCAGAGACGTTCGAGAAATAAGCCGATAATTCATTGCCTGTAGGTGGACCTTACCTGGCATGGGGATGGGGATAACTACAGCAACACCCCAACAATCTGAAAACTCTCCAGAACTCTAGATCTTATTAAATAATGAAAGCAAAAACAAAAGGGACTCATCAGACAAGTGATATAAAAAGGCATAAGGAATACCAGGAGAAGAATCATGGCACTGCGACAGAGCTGCCTGGAGTTCAGAAATAAAAAATGGAACATTGTAAGACTCTCCCCCAGAAGAGGCGAAACTGAGACCATGAGACTCTAGGCGACGATGGTGGCAAGCCGAAAGTGTATCTGCATCCTTCTGTAACACACTGGCAAAATGATCGACAAACAACTCTGCAACAGTGAAAGGATCAACCACAGTTCCACCTGCTGCAGATAAAACAGGAGGGGAGGGAACAGTATATTTTCCTGAAATTTTCCTTACTCGGTTCCACACCTGAGTGATGGAAATCCTTGAATTGATGGAGAAAACATAACCCTTTCAGGATGAATGCCTGGACTCCTTTAACCAACCCCATCCCGACCACTTTTCCACCACTGACTCCCCCCAGTCCCGACCACTTTTGGAAAAATTTTTTTTGGCTCAAACCTCCGCTTTTGGTGAGAAACATCGAAAAATCATAGAGAAATCGCTCACCTGAGGTTTAAAATACTCGCAACATGTAGCAGTACCTCCTCACCTTACTGTGTTTTCTATCAGGCTGGCTCCAAAGAAAACGAGTTCTATGGGAGTGTAACCATTCCACACCACTCATAAACAATATTCATTTATTTAAGTGAAGTTTAGAATAAATGAAGTAGGAAAGGTGCTGGGAGGAATGAAAAAAGTGTTTAAATGTCGTTTGCTTAGAATGGATGTAAAGAGAAGGCTGTATGAGGGTGTTGTGGTACCGACTGCGTTATATGGGGCTGAAACATGGAATATGGATGTAGCAGAGAGGAAAAGTTTGAATGTAATCGAGATGAGGTGTCTGAGGAGTATGTGTGGAGTGACGCGTATGGATCGGGTGCAAAATGATGAAGTGCGAAGGAGAACTGGAGTTGTTCGGGAGATGGCTGGTAGAGTTTAGCAGAGGGTGTTGCGATGGTTTGGGCATATGGAGAGAATGAATAATGAGCGATTGGTGAAAAAGATAACTAGATCTGATGTGAGAGGTGTAAGGCTGAGAGGAAGACCACGAATAGGATGGATGGACAGTGTGAAGAGAGCGCTGGATGCGAGAGGGATGTCTGTCGAGCAAGTAAGAGTGGCTGTGCGTGACAGAAATAAATGGAGAGAAATTGTGAATGAATAAGTGATGATGCAGCCCTGAGGGGATATTCTCCCGCATTTGGTCTGATCAGCTAGTCAGGTCAGGTGCGGGTAAGGGGATGGGTCTGTTATGATGTGGCAGGGGTAAACCAGTTCTGCTGTCGGGCCCTGCTGCGGATGTCACTGATTGCATTGCGCAGTTGACCCTTGCGCGGTGTGGTGCGGTGAGGATCTGTCCGTTCTCCCCTTTGGGGCTAAGATGCGAATGAATGTGTTTGAATGGATTAGTAAATGGGGAGTGTGTCGTCCTGTCTCGGCTACCTCCCTTTCCTTGGGGGAAGCAGCCTAGGTATATAGATAGATAGATTATTTGGTACGAACTTATATGTAGTACGAGGGAATATTGGTTTTCACACAGTAATATTGGCAATATATACATTGTTTCACTTATGAAACACATCAACATACCTGACCTTTTTTTTTTGTACAGTACAGGTTTCTCCCTTCATACCTGACCTTTTTTGGCAACATTACCTGATCATCATTTCTGACTGTTTCTTCCTCTAATGCTATGTAAAGTTTGTCCTCCACATTGTCATCGATTGGGGAATCACTCTGGCCCTGAATTTCGTACCGTGGCATGACATGGCTTTACTGGCCAGGTAACTGGTAACAGCTGAATTGCTGAGACAATGGCATGCTGGGGGGGGGGAGGTCATGCTGGGTAAGGCATTGTCCCTGCCTGGCATCTTGTAGAGGAAGGTGTCCCGTGTATACGTATCAAAAATCACTCGCTAAAATTGAAAATTGTGCAAATTAGGGACCTTGCAATTGAATCACGTTTATGAACGTCAACGGGATTGGCAGTAACAAAACGTGTGGACGTTAACTCACGTCGACGGGACGCTGCGGGTTAAAACCTGCCTCATATGAGCTCATACCCTCTGATATGCCACCAAATACTGAGGATCCCCACAGTGATGACAAAGCCGAGAGATGGCAACTCGTTTGGCTCTCACTGCAGAACTGCACTCAGAGTTCCACCAAGGAACTGGACATTCAGGAAATTGACCTCTCATGCTTGGAATAGATAATAGGGCTGCTGAGTGCAACAAGTCATTGAAATACTACATTGCCTCATTAAGACAGCCAAACTCATTGACAGAAAAGGAAGTGGAACTTAATTCCCTGAAACGTGGCTAATCAGCCTTCTACAGAAGCCAACAAGGATGACTTGGTTGAGGTCCACTTGCACTAGCAGTTAAGAGCAACGGAAAATGGTCGCTGCCATAGAGGTCTGGCAACACATCCCGGGTAAAATCTAAAACAGCATCAGTTGAGCATAAGGACAAATCAGCTGCAGTAAAAGTTCCAGTCTGGCTATGCAAATAACTCATTTTATCAGAGCTGAACATGCCCAACTCCTCATCTTCCACTGAAGAGGCCAGTATGACAAACCGAGGGTTGGCCTTACCGTTTCCCCATAGTGGATAGTGACCAATCATATCTCCTAGTAACAGAAAGGGAGAAGGAAGGCCATGAACAAGGCGTTCCAGATTCGCCCATTGAACGGTAGCACTAGGAGGAAGATAAAAGACTGCAAACTGTATACTGCCGACATAAAAACATCCGTACAGCAACAGCCTGCAGGAGACTGGAGATGTCCAGATGACTGTATGGAATATCCTTGCGAAGGAAGATAGCAGCTCTTGCATGACGACCTTGGCTTGGCACAGGATCAGAATCTAAGGCATGGCAGCCAGAAGGACATGAAGAAACACCAACCATGGTCTCCTGGATGCACATGCACAGAGGAGAAATTGGGAAACAAGATGACACAATTCCTCATAGTTAGCATGTAAACCCCAACAGTTCCACTGGATGATAGAACCCATAGTGGAGGGATGATGATTAAGTGTGGGACTTTACACTTGACAAGCAAGTGGGTTTGGACTGATGCTTATGAAAGCCCTTCGGAGGAGCCTGTCCAGCACCAAAAACCTGCATCCTGTGTTTAACATCCAAAAGCAAAAGGATGAGGAAGTAAGTTTTACAACACTCCTTCTTGGAGTAGGCATTCCAGTTTGTTTGGAAGGTGGCATAGGGGCGGCCTTTGGAGATGTAGGACGTCCAGTGCCCCCACCAGAAGCCCCAGAAGTGGAAGTAGAGTCCACAGGCCTCGAATCATTTGAGAAGGCCATCCTATGCTTCAGATCTGAAGCACCAACAAGCTGTCCAATCCCCATGTGGGGATCAGACCAGAGGTGAACCATCAGCTTCAGCTATCACCTGGCTAGATCTCTCAGCCTGCTGGGCAGAGGGAACAGGAGAGGTGTCAACACAAGGTTCGACAACAGAGACCTTAGGTGGCCGGTCTTCATGCTCTGAGGACTCTGATGAACAAACATCATTCTCAGAAACAGTACTAACCATGGGGACAGCATCCTGTAAATCACGAGTTGAAGGAGTGAGTACTGGAATGGGTCGAGGCTCCCTCTGAGATACAGGGCGATGCACTGGCATTCCAAAAAGGACAAAAGCATAAGTAACCCCGGGCTGAGAGAAGACTTTTTGCTTCAGGAAACGAAACCCTCTCACGTGTACGAATGTACAAAATCTCCTTTTTAAGGCAGTATCATGGACAGTTTTTAGAAGATACAGCATGACGACCTCCACAGTGATAGCATTTAAGGGGTCCTGTGCAGTAGCTGGTATGGCTTGGTCCACCACAGGAGACACAGTCATCAGGAAGGCCAGCCTGTGTACAACGGCAAAATCGGCTAACATGACCATACCCGACAGTGGAAACATCGCTTTGGGGTCAGCAGATATGGCTTAACAGGAAGTGACAGCCAAGCTAGTTTAACAGACATAGGCAATGTTAGCTTGTCAAATGTCAGGAACAAGGTTGGTGTTGGGGTCAAGATACCCTCTATTTCCATGTGTAGGCACTGAACAGTTACCACACCAGAAGACCGCAATTCTTCCAACATCTGTGCCTCTGAGTATCGAAGGAGGTCACGGGAAGAGATGACACCCTTACAATGATTAACAGTATCATGAGGAACACAGGTAACAGCTGGACCAGAGGCAGAGGTCATATTCAGTAATCGTGAGCGCTCTTCTGGGGAGGACACCTCAACAAGGAGACTTCCATCCCTCTGGAAACAGATTTTAGGTTCCTGGCCACAGGCCGAAGCAATGGCATGGTGCAAATAAAAAACGTCAATATCAAGTACTGATCGACCCACAGCAGATTTCAGTATCACATACTTGGCATATGATGCCGGCACCGTTTCATCTGGGGCCAACCCCATAGCCACACCAACCCGATGGGAACACCTCCCAGACCCAGCAGAACATTGGGGCAGAGAAGGATACACCCTAGGGGCCTGGAAAGGCTCCAGAGTGGCAATCATTGAAGAAGAGTCTGAAGAATGGTCAGGGCCAGATGCAGCATCAACAACAGATTTAATAATCTTTTGCTCAATAATTCAACAAATAACCTTCATTCCCTCACCCCTCCACCTACCATGAAACCCAACAAGGGGAGGTCTTATACCAGGGACAATACCACTGGCGACCCCAGACTTAGCAGGAGAGTACACACGGATAACCACCAGGGGACTTGGGCAAGGGTGACTCCAGGATGATAGGAGCCTCCAGGCCCACCAGTGCCCACTTGACCCTCACCAGCCCATGTCCAGCTTATTGACCTAGTCAGGCCCAACCAGGCCGCCCGTCTAGCCAGAATAAGGTACAAAGGAGGTGTATTGCTAGCTGCAGGGTGCATCATGCAGCATCACTCAACCCCCAGGACTCCCATCTCCCAGCATTACGGGACGCCACACACAGCAAACACGTGGGGAGGCAACAGTCCCACCCTAGATGGCAAATGGGCAGGGACTAACATCACCAGCAGGCCTCCTCCACTAGTGATGTGGGGGGTGCTTGGTCCATGAGGCCAACAGATGCCGAACCCTACAAAGGTAGGCATGCCTCCAGAGTAGGTGGCACTGCCAGCCACGTTTCAAGTCCCACCACCGCATCAAGGTGACCCCCCTCCCCCACAGTGGAGAGAGAGAGAGAGAGAGAGAGAGAGAGAAGCAAACACATACTGAAGGAACAGAATGGATTGTGAAGAGAATAAGACTAGAAAACATAATTGGAAGACCAACGCAAAGAGTCTATTTATCATTCGCCAAACGCCTTAATTGGATAAGGGGTGGCTGCAGACACATTGCTTCCATACCACCCTGTCATCTGCCATTACTTGTAGGCTACCATGCCTCTAACTCACACTCATTTCATACATCTCCTCATGCCATTCCTTTTTATCTCATTCTTGGCCTCTCTCCCGTCCCCCTCCATCCCATGCATACAAGCTCTTCAAAAGATAACATCACATTCTCCATCCTTTCCACATGGCTAAACCATCTCAGACTATTGCACAGTTTATTGTGCAATGATGAACTACAGTCTTTCTTTAACCTTTTCACATCAGGTGGCATGTTGACGTGCCACTAAGGAAATGTCTGTAGTCATCGGGTGGCACATTAACGTTTTCTGGGCTTTTTTTTTTTCTTATATTTGAGCACAAGTATTGGGTACCCAATAATGGTTCAATATCAGAAGGTGGCAAGACTGAGGAGTTGCCATTGTGGGAGAGCTATTTTGTTTTCTATTATTTTTGTCATTTACGAGAATTATGCCGAAGCATGCAGTACGAAATGTTTTGCTTCCATGGCAGCTTATTTGGATCTGATGAAAGCGATGTCTGATGACTCAGATTATGTTGTCATATGAAAGTAAGAGCGAAACTGAGTGTTATAATAAAAGAAAATAAAACAGCCTTGAGTTTATCATTATACTGAATGGTGTATGTGTGGCAGTGGAGGAGCTCCAACACCACAGGTTTTGACAGCTCACCACACAGGTAATTACAGTAAGTCCTCGTATTTGGACACATTTTACTTCAATGCCTCGTTTTTCGTGTAAGAAAAAAGTTTATGAATTGTCTCACAATTCGCAAAGTTCCCCACAATTCGATGCTCCCAGCCGGCAGCCGACACTCGGCAGACGATGCATACCGATGTTCAGTCTAGGCACTGTCCATTTTTCTATGCAACAGTTTTCCATGATCTTTATACAGCAGGTCCAGCGGGGCAGTAGACACACGTGAGTTTGTTATTGTCTATGATCAGAACGTACGATCTTCAGCCGTATCGTGAATAATCAACAGGTCCAGCTGCACAGTAGACACACGTGAGTTTGTTATTGTTTGTGATCGTAACGTACAATCTTCAGCTGTTACATGTTTCTCGTAACACTGTTTATTTTTGTTTTGATGGACAATTACCTGAAGTGGATGTACAATAAAACTTATCGATATTTAAGGAACGAAAAAATAATAACTGTCCCAATACAGAGATGGTAGACTTAACCCACCAATTTTTTATTCTATTTGAATATATTACAGCCTCTCTTCCTTGTAGCAGTGAGTAAAATAATCTTGTTATATTTTCTCACTTACCTTTAGTGACAAAGAGGGCACATAAAATGACCGGGGTTTAGCTGAGCTGCTTTCATGTCGAAAATTTAATAACCTGGTGAAAAGTGGCAGCTTTTCCTTGGTTAGTGACATCGGGAACTAGCCCATCCACTCTCAACACACCTTCACTTGCCACTCAAGCCAGTCTTCCCTTTATTTCTTATATGGATTTTTGGTGTTGCAGCTCTTTATAACAGCTTTAATGTCTTCTCAGGTATATGTTTACTGTGTTATGCTGTTTTAGCACTAGTAAACACTCTTCATTTAATTTTGGGTGGGGCCTGTTTGGTGTTATAGTGCTTTCTGATAGGGTAGGTATGTCCCACCAGAACACTCCTTTATTTTTCCCATTGATTCCTAACTTCACAATTCGACGTTTCACGGTTCGTGAGGTTTTGGCGGAACATCCAAGCCGTGAAAAACGAGGATTTGCTGTATTACATTTTTTTTACATATTGTTAGACATCATTTTACACAGGAAATTATGATCAGTTTTGGGGCATGGAATATTTTATCAAAACAACTATTTTCATATATCTCAAGACCCCCGAATGTGGGACATCCAGCCCCCCCCCCCACAAAAAAAAACAAAAAAACACACACACACGAAGTGAAAGGGTTGCGGTCAGATTCAAAGGATAAGAATTCTTTTATGTGTATTACTGCTTTTCATTCAACAATTCTGCATATTCGCCAAACATTGTGCACCCATCGAAGTAACCCGACCACAAGCCGGCACCCACAGGTATCTTACCCTGATCAAGGTGGTTTTTGAGATAGGACACTTTTAACGGGTTGGTAGTAATCTGTCGGTTATCAGTATCCGTTCTGACCTCACGCAGGAAATCATATATGGAAACCGTGTTGTCATTCCCAGTGAATACTGAACGTTTCTGATTGTCGAGAAAAATACATTGCGAAGGAGGTGCCGCACCTGTCATCTCTCTTCTCATAAGTGGCTGGGAAGGCGAAGGTGTGGGAGTAGACACTGGCACTGAATAGAGAATGAGAGACGGAAGGGGAAACTAAGGTACGAGTAGAGGCAGTAGTGGAAGGGAATGATGGTGTCGTGGGTGAGGTTAACTGAAGGAAGTTTGGTGGGAAAATGAGAAGAGGGAAAACAGAGGGTCATTTTGGGCAGAAGGAGTAAGACTATCTGGTTTATAATTATCTGGTTGACCCGATACGGTAGTTGTACTAGTAGTGGGTGGAGGAGGAATAGAAGCAGAAGTTGGAATAGTAATAGTAGTAGTAGTAGCAGCATCCGAGCTAGGTTTCATATAAAAATTACTGCTAAGAAGCAATGTTATTACACCATCATCACGACTGCCATTATCATCATCATCCCTCGCCAACTGGCGAGGTGGGGAGAGTTCATATTTTGAAAATAATTCATATATAACTAGAGAGTCTAAGCATGAGCAGAGAAATCCGCAGGTGCATCCACAAGTAAGAGAATGAGTTATACACAATGAACACTACATGAAAGAAAACTGGTGATTTTATGAGTGAAGAGAGAGTTGAGAAAAAAATTAATAAAAATGAAATATCTAATAATGTAAAAGAACACAAGACCTGAATGAAATCAGAAATGAATAATAATAATAATAATAATAATAATAATAATAATAATAAAATTAACCACAATCTTTAAAATGACAGTCTCTAGAGAAAATGGCAAAGCAACAGTAAAGAACCACTGATCTAACTATTAACACTTTATTAAATCAAGTGATCCTCACAGAAGCGTGGGTGAAGGGGAAGTGGGAGTTGAAGCTCCTCCCACCGAGTAAAATGGACGAACTGATTGGAGAAAACTGAAAGATGAAGGCCGTAATGTGAAACGACATGGAAAGTGAAAGACCTGCATACTGTGACGTAGCTATGACGTGAGGGTTCGAGTGTGGCCAAGTGTCCTTGGCCGAGTGGCTTCAAGTCCAAGATGCATTATAAATATGGTCCCCAGCCCTTAGCAGACAGCAACAGCCAGTGGCGGAGAGGGGGGGGGGGTTAGAGAGATGGGGTCAGGCTCCAATGGGGGCAGAACAGGGCGAGGAGGGATGTCAATTCACCTCACTAGGAAGGTACAGGACACAAACACCAGCTCCGTACAGCGAAGAACAGGTGGCGACAGGAACCACAGCAGTAGGCAGCAGAAGGTTCCACAATCCACATCAAAGCAGCAGGACAAGGCAGGTCACACACAGGAAGCCCAGGAATGTATGGCAGGACAAGCAGGACATCTGCAGGGTTCAGCTGGCCAACTGGGGGCAGGGCAGAGGAGACCAGGGCAGCATGTTCAAGTCAGGGTGGAGCTCACCAACAACAGAATAGAGGTGCTGAAAAGACGCTGAGAAGACGTTGAATGTCCGTCTCGACCCACAACACTGCCACCTATAATGTAGCTAGGGTAATAGCAGGATTTATGGAAGGTGAAGGTAATAGGTCCACTGCATTTTAACAGCCGCACTGTGGACAAGTTTAGTACATGTAACGTCCATCAGGAGCTCTACTTCTCAACTGCCAGAAAAACAAGTGCTTCTCTCCTTTATCTCTCAAGACAACCAGGTCAGCAAAGCATAGTGGTGCCACATACGTCAGTGATGTCAGCATACATTACATCATGTTCGCCATTCATGGCTACACATACTATACATACATTAACATACATTAAGAAGAATGGACAAAGTGAAAATCTATCTATCTCTCTATAGCCCGACACCCTAATCCTATAAAGGGTGGCTGCAGACAAAACGCCTCAAAGTCGCTCTGTCACCCACCATTTGACTGCCCTCCCCCAACTCACTCCCCCCTCCCTCATATACCTCTCAACTCCATCCTCCACCTCATCCTCGGTCTCCCCCTCCCTCTCCCTCCCTCCATTTCACCTACATACACCCTCTTAGTCAGTCTTTCATTCTCCATTCTCTCCACATGTCCAAACCACCTCAGTGTATTTCTCCTAATTCTCTCAATCACATCCACATCCACCCCACAACGTTCTTTCACTTCTTCATTCATCAACCTGTCCCTCCATGTCACTCCACATGCATCTCTCAGGTAACTCATTTCCACTGCTCTCACTCTTGACTTGTTCCCCTTTAGCAAGATCCAAGCTTCGCTTCCATCCATGTCACTCCACATGCATCTCTCAGGTAACTCATTTCCACTGCTCTCACTCTTGACTTGTTCCCCTTTAGCAAGATCCAAGCTTCGCTTCCATACATCAGGGTAGGGATCACAATACTATCATGCAGTGACTTCTTGACTTTCATACTCACCTCCCTATTTCTCATAACCGCTTTCAGTGATCCAACAACCTTCCTTCCCTGCTGTACCCTTTCAAGTACTTCATCCCCCAAACTTCCATCCTTACTCAACACACTAACCAAGTAAATGAATGCACTCACATACTCCATATCCTCACCATCCAACCTCACTGTGCATTCTGTGACTTCATTCCTCCCAAACACCATAACTTTACTCTTGTTTACATTAACTTTCAGATTCCTCTTCTTACAAACTGTCCCAAATTCATTCACCAAACCTTGCAACTCCCATTCATCTTCACACAACAATACTGTTTCATCAGCAAACAGCAACACCGGAATCTTCCACACCTTACCTTCATTCATTAGAGCCACCCACATCCACTGCCCTACCTTCCATCTCCTTTACAACCCCATCCATGAGTATATTAAATATCCATGGAGACATCACACATCTCTGTTTCAATCCCACACTTAGATCAAAGAACTCACTCAGCTCACCATCCACCCGCACCGGAGCTCTAACTCCCTTGTACATACTCTTCACAGCGCTCAATAATTTCCGATCCACTCCATATATTGTCTTTATAATGTCTAGTTTAAAACAAATCAACTGTAACACCAACGACAGCAGGTAAGTAGATCCCCCTTTGTACTTGCCGCATTGGTTCCAAACACCGTCGATGTTGTGTCTGTGTCCTAGTGTGACATGTGCTGCACTGTGCTCTTTCAAGTGTTATGTTGTGTGGAACTATTCTACAAGTGAGGCACGTGTAATCTGTGATTCCAGTAAACCCAGATCTATGATGGTTTCTGAGGAGGACTGGATGATGTCCTGCTCTAAGCCTGGATTGATGAGCTCAGTTATATCTACTTAAAACATACCTATACTGAGTCGATGTTAGAAGAGGGTTTGTAATATAGTGTTCTGATCGAGGTAATGTATTATCCTGCACATTAAATGTGCATGTACAGTGTAGGTGTTTTTTCATTGTTGTTGTTGGAATGTCCTGAAGTGGAATATTGCTGTGGATGATTTGATATTGTTTGCGTGGTGATTGTTTTATGCGCCTGGGTTTGTTGTGTATCTCCGTCATGTAATGACTGAGGTGCTGTTTTTGGCACAGGCTGCTACATCGAACTTTGTGCTCATATCACGATAGTCTTTGACAGTGGGGACTTACTCGTAGTTTCAGAGTGTAAGTGAGCAATGGAAGTGGTTTTGGTGCAGCCAATGCTGTGGTGATGAGTTGGGCACTGTCCTGTGTGATTTGCAGGAGATCTCATGTACTGTCTATAGAGCAAGGAGAGTGTTTCTTTTTATTATCCAAAGTATGGTCCATAGTTGTCCTAAGTGCACTGAGTCTAGGGATGCACCGCCTCTTGATGTTATGCACATTGCCCCCGAAGGTAAGTCTGGTGTCACATATCACTCCAAGGATTTTAGTAGAAAGTGTGTGGGACACAAGTACATTCGTAGGTGTCATGAGACCTGAGTACCTGTGTTCACGTCTACTGCCGGTAATGTGTGGTGGTGGATTTGGCTTAGGCAATTGTCAGCCTGTTATCCTCAATCCAAGTCTGCAGTGTGCAGGCTGTCTGCAGTGTGGTGTGTAGTTGTTATGTCGCCTGCATATGAGGGAATGTTTGTGGGTCATTGAGGTGCGAAAATATCATGCATGAATAGGTTAAAGAGTGTGTGCAGAGAAGAGAGCCCTGTAGAACATCGTTAGGAAATTTCATGTTCTTTGATGACTTAACCTGGAATGTAACAGGTGCATCTCTGCTAGATAAAAAATTGGGAAGCCAGCATTAGGTTTTGTTCTCAATGTTTTTGTTCCATATCTTGTTAAATAAGTTGTGCTGGGGAATGGCACTGATGGCCTCGCTAATATCTTTTGTTGTCATAAGTGTGCATTGTGCGGATGCCGCAACGTTTGTGCCATTAAACGCTTGTTGTGTGAGACTAGTCCGTATTTTTTTTTTTTTTTAATGTTATCCTTTAAATTTGTGTTGTGAAGGAGCAAGGGGAACATGGTGTGAGACTTTGTTTTGAATGAGCCGTTCAGTTCTTTTGTTTGGTGTGCTTACTAGTGTTATCGGGCTGTATCAAGAGAGGTGTCTTGGTTCCTTGTTTGTTTGTTTTTTATGCGAGGAAGAAGGAACCAAACGCTGAGCCCGCAAAACAGTTCCTTCCAAGAAAAATCAAAAACTAAATTCAAGATCCGTTCATTTCGAAATGCCTGGACACACTGCGTTTGAAAGACTGCAGATCGTAGGAAGTAGAAAATACAGACAGAGGGAGACAGTTCCAGAGTTGATCTGTTGCATAAATGTAGGACTGGGATTAACGGTTAACTTTTGCATTAGACAGTTGGACAGAAATGGGATGAGTTTGTTGCTAGACGGGTGCTAGGCACCAGTCATAGACGTCCAGGGATGCAAGCAGACAGTTCAGAAGTAGTGACAGAAAAGAGATAAAGAGGCAACAGTGCGGCGAAGAGACAGGGAATGGAGCCAGTAAGAGGAGAGTTGATGAGACGAAAAGCCTTTGACTCCCCCCTTTTGACAAGAGCTGTGGTGGGGAGCCTCCCCACACATGAGAGTTGTATTCTTAACAGGGGCGAGTAAAACCTGTGTATAAAGTCAACAACTGTGCAGGGGTAAAGAAGGTACGGAGTCGGCTTAGCACACCTAATCTCTTGGAAGCAGATTTTACAAGAGATGCAATATGATCTTTCCAAGATAAGTCCCAAGTGAATAAAACCCCAAGCATGTTCTAGGATGATGCAAGATTGAGCTGGCTATTATTAAACATTAATTGGTACTCAGGTGGAATATTTTGACTGGTTGATCAGTGTAAAAACTGAGTCTTTGATGTATTAAAAACTAGATTATTTTTATCCCAGTCAGAGCTACGTGCCAAGTCAGACATAAGGTCTGTTGAAGTAACTGCTGAGATGGGCGTTATGGAAACCGAATGGAAAGGTGAAGGGTAGAATCATCAGCGTACGAGTGGGCAGGGTTAGATGTATAGTTTAGATCACTGATGAATAAAAGAAAGAGTTGGTGATAGGACAGAGCCCTGAGAAACACCACTCTTGATAGATCTAGGAGAAGAACGATGGCAATCTACAGCAGCAGCTATAGAACGACCAGAATAGAGCCTATAGATGAAGGCACAGATAGAAGGATAGAAACCGTGAGAGGGCAGTTTGGAAATTAAAGATTTATGCCAGACTCGATCGAAAGCCTTAGAGATGTCAAGTGCAATAGCAAAGCTTTCTCCAAGGTCACGATAGAAGGATGATCAGGATTGTGAAAGGTAGGTGAGAAGATCGCCAGTGGAGAGTCCCTGACGGAATCCATACTGACGATCAGAAAAGAAGGTTGTGAGAGGAAAGATGCTTTAAAATTTTTCTGTTAAGAGTAGACTCAAAAACTTTTGAGACACAGGATGTTAAAGCGATTGGATGATAGTTAGAAGGTTGGAATGGTCACCTTTCGTTGGGACTGGCTGAATGAGAGCAAACTTCCAGCAAGAAGGAAAGGTACAAGTTGAAGGACAAAGCCGAAATAGTTTACCTACAGTAGGCAGGGTGTAAGCACAGAAGTACAGTTCTTGGGGACAAGATGATGGACTCCATCAGGCCCATATGCCTTGTTAGTAATGGGGCCAGTGATGGCAGAAAATACATCAGCTGAAGATATTTTAATGTCAGCCATGAGGAAGTCAGAGGGGAGAAGTGATGGAGGAACAGCACTGGAATCGTCTAGGGTGGAATTGGAAGAGAAAGTCTGAGTGAAGAGATCTGCTTTATCAGTAGAAGAAATAGCTACAGAGCCATCAGATTGGAAAAGAGGAGGGAAGGATGATGAGGTAAAGTTGTTAGAAAGGTTTTTGGCAAGGTGCCAGAAGGAGTGGGAAGAATTCGAGTTAAAGAGTTGAGAGCATTTAATACGAATGAAATTATTTTTTGCACAGCGAAGAACAGACTTAGCACAATTCCGCGCAGAAACATAAAAAAAATGTGATTCAGGGGTGGGTTAGCTATGATACCTTCCATAGCACCTCTCCTTGTTGTGGACAGCTTTAGAACACTCGTGATTAAACCAAAGCTTTCTTGCATTAGTCAAAGGATATGAGAAAGGAATGTATGATTCCATGCCCGAGAGAATAACCTCCGTATCGCGCAAGGCACACTCAGATGTCTCCCGGCCATGGAAGGAATAATCATTCCAGGGAAAATCAAAGAAGTACTGCCTGAGGGCCTCCCAATCCGTGACTCCAAACTGCCACAGATGATGTTTCTTTGGAGGATGCACAGGCCATACCAGAGCGATATGGCACGTTAAGGTGATAAGGTTATGATCGGAGGAGCTCAATGGAGACAAAAGATTACTAGTGTAAGCAGACGGATTAGTTGTAAAGAAGAGGTCAAGTATGTTGGAGCTCTCTCCAAGGCGGTCGGGGATATGGGTAGGGTGCTATACAAGCTGCTCTAGGTCATTAAGGATAGAAAAGATGTAGGTTTGTTCTCCAGGCGGATCAGTGTAAGGAGAGGAGAATCAATGGTGGTGGTGAACATTGAAATCTCCTAGAATGGAGATTTCAGGGAAAGGAGAAATGGATAGAATGTGTTCCATCACAGAAGTAAGACAGTCAAAGAATTTTCAATAGTCAGTAGAATTAGGAGAGAAGTAAACAGCGCAGGTGTATTTGGCCAGAGAATGACAGGAGAGCCGAAGCCAGAGTAGAGAATTCAGAAGAATGAGTGTGGTAGGGAAGATATATGGAAGAATTATTATAGAGAAGATATCCCCTCGTGAGTGATGAACAGCGTGGCTTTAGGGGTGGCAGAGGATGTGTGGATCAAGTATTTGCAGTGACAGACAGTGCAGAAGGCTTCTGAAAAGGACCATAAGGTGTTTATGGCATTCATGTATCTGGAAAAAGCATAAGACAAAGTGGACAGAGAAGGAATGTGGAAAGTTTTGCGCATGTACAGTGTAGATGGTAAGCTGCTAGGTGCTGTCAAGAGTTTTTGTGATGGTAGTAAAGCATGTGTAAGGGTTAATGGGCGTCTAAGTGAATGGTTCACGATCTATGTGGGCGTGCGACGAGGGTGTGTGATGTCCCCATGCTTGTTCAGTATATATATATATATATATGGATGGGGTGATGAGAGTAGTAAAAACACGAGTAATAGAGATGGGGATGGCGCTGTTAATGAATGGTTATGGATGGAATATTTCGAATTTGCTGTACCCTGTATGATGATGATGCAAATACCGGACAAGTACTTGGTAGACTAGAAGAGTTGTTGATCTCTGTGAGTGTCGTCCCTTGAGAGTAAATGCAGAAAAGAGCAAGCTGATGGTTACTGAGAGAGTAGGTGACTCCCACTGCAATATTACAGTGAATGGTGAGAGACTGGAACTGGGGAGAGAGTTAAAAAACCTGGGTACAGTGATAGAAAAGAGAGGAAAATGTGCAAAGGAAGTGGAAAGTAGGGTGACACAAGGAAGGTAAGTAGCTGGTGCAATGAAGGCCTTGGTAAGAAACAGAGGATTGAGTGTTGCAGCTGCACGAGACTTACATGTAAATGTTATTGCCAACTTTAACGTATGGATGTGAGACTATGGCGTGGCATGCAAATGAAAAGTCAAGAGTGACAGCAGTGGAGATGGGACTGCTGAGGACTGTATATGGAATACAGAGAGTGCATAGGGTACGAAATAATGTGATTCGTGAAAGATGTGGAGTAAGGAAGTCTGTGGACACTAGAATCAAATAGAGTGTACCGAGATGGCGTGGTCATGTGGGAAGAATGGATAACAATAGAGTGGTGAAAAAGGTACAGTATATCTGAACGAATTTGAAGGAGGCAGTAGGCAAGGTAGGCCAAGGAGAAGGTGGAGGGATATGGTGGAAGAATGTGTGAGGAAGAGAGGTTTGGAAGTCGGTTAGGCTAGGGAACTGACAAGAGATTGAGCTAGCTGGATGAATATTGTGAGAAGTGCATGATCAGGGATTTGGCAGCCCTTTTTAACATGACAGCGTCCGGACTGACTCTGTCGTATAAGTTTATTTGAAGCTACAGGACGTGGTGAATGTTTTTAGCATATCAGATAGATGCAGGATTCTGAGGGCTTGAATGATGAATGAATGGAAGTGTGGCCCATAAGACTGGGCAAACTTGGGCTATATAGACATTAGTACTCCTCACCCTGCCCTAGGGAGGGAAAGGCGGTCGCTTTAACCCATTGGAGCCCAGTGTCCAGAGTATTGGACAGAACCAGGATTTCTAAAGTCTTTATAAAGTAGGGAACCACAGGGTAGGGACCTAATGAGCTTCGCGACTGTGCCGATAGGCGGAGGGCGGTATGCTTAGTGCCCTCCCGGTGAAGTGCCTCGCCCAGCACCCCTGGGATCCAATGGGTTCATGACTGACAGACCTACCGGTCGCTTTATATATGTGTATATATATATATATATATATAGATAGATAGATAGATAGATAGATAAATATATAGATATAGATATATACATCTATATATCTATATCTATATCTATATGTATATATAAATATCTATCTATCTATCTATCTATCTATATATATATATATATATATATATATATATATATATATATATATATATATATGTATATGTATACGTATATCTATATCTATATGTATATATAAATATCTATCTATCTATCTATCTATCTATATATATATATATATATGAATAAGTTCCTCCGTTCTTAGGTTGCTCACTTCCTGTTCCTTCACCTCTTCCTTGAGCTTATCCATGGCAGCAAGGATCTTGCTAATGTTTGACATACACAGCTCAGTCCTGTCTTCCATCACGCTAGGCTACTCAACTTGACTCTGCCTGACGTCGGGCTCTGCGTCAGCCTCGTCTATCCG
The DNA here is from genome assembly GCF_032717465.1 of Coenobita brevimanus. NCBI lineage: Eukaryota > Metazoa > Arthropoda > Malacostraca > Decapoda > Coenobitidae > Coenobita > Coenobita brevimanus. The sequence continues at coordinate 11,757,723 of NC_136961.1, forward strand.
TTGCAACACTTCCTCGGGAGGCTGTTCCTCAGTAGCAGCGTGCACTTCTTGTATTTCCACCAATGTAACGTCCTCGAAACCTGGTACAGCTTGTGCTGCTGTCAGTGTTGCTGCCTCAGCCTCGGCCAGTGGTTGAATGGTCGTCTCCAGGGTCGTGCATAAATGAGGCACGAGCATTCGCCACGCATGATTCACCGTTGCAGGTGTAATCTGGTGCCAGGCTTGTAGGAGAAATTCAACTGTGTCCTTCACCGTAAAATTACGCCAAAATGCCTCAACAGTCATGGCATCAGTGGCAGGTCAGGATACAGCTGCTGGTGGAAATGGAACGGGAGCATATGCCTCATCAAGGTCTTCGTCGTGATCTTCTTGTAGGGCATGAAGCTCCTCTTGTGTGTCGGTCTTCCTGCTTAGGTAGTCGTACACTTGCTTATGGTAGAAGTGCTTCACAGTGGCGATTAGTTCTTGATCCAGTGGCTGCACTAGTGACGTTGTGCGTGGCGGCAGAAACACAGCACGACAATCCTTATGCAGATCTTCAAGGTATGGAGGATGACTTGGTGCATTATCAAGCACAAAGAGTATCTTAAATGGAATGCCCAGTTCCCGACACTTGGCCCTGGCACCAGGGACACACTGCCTCGTGAACCAGTCTGCCATAATGTTCCCGGTCATCCAACCATTTGCGGACTTGTACCAATACACGCCATTTGCATCCATGTTCGTGAGGTTTTTGTAGCGCCTTGGGTGTGAACCTGTGTGTACAACAACTGGCCTCATCTTGTGGCTCCCAGACAGGTTTACAGCGAACATTACCATCATCTTACACTTTTGGAGTTTGCGACCAGGGGCTTGTTTCTGTCTTTTAGCGATGTAAGTTGATTTGGGCATGGCCTTGTAATATAACGACATTTCATTGATGTTGTAGATCTGGTCCTTGGTGTACTGTCCCTCTTCAATAATCGCTCTAAATATCGCAGGATAGGCTCTCACGGCCAGCTCGTCGGCAGAGGCACGTTCACCAGACACTTTCACATAACGGAGTTCCTTGCGCTTGAGAAAACGGTCCAGCCATCCAACCGATGCCCTGAAAGGTTTTTCCACTTTAAACCTGCGAGATGCTGCCTCGTAAAAGAGCTGGGCTTGGTTCCTAATAAATCTTCCATTCAGTGGAACACCTTCCTTTTCCTTCCTCATTATGAAGGTGGCAAGATAGCGCTCCATTAGTATCATAGTACGATTTCCCACCCGCGAACGGCCGTCTAGGTCAGAGGCACTGTACGTCTTCACTACAGCCTTTATGGCTTCACGGTTCTTCCACACAGTTCTCACTGTAGATTCAGCCAGTCCCAGGGCTCTCCCGATTGCAGTGTTTCCTCGACCCTCCTCCTTCATCTTAATGATCTCTAACTTGGTGGTGTGCGTCAGAAGTTTCTTAACTCTTGGGGTTGGAGCCATGCTGCGGCGAAGTACAGGCAAGGATGGAGCAGCACAAAAAACACCACATGTTGTTCACGACAGGTTAGCTGTAGAGAGCGGATCCGCACAGTGCACGAGCCAGGACTGTTATGGCGTGCCCACTCCCTTGTACCCCAAGCTGCGCAGTAGAATGCCAGGGAATTTCTGCTCATCAACATGACGACACGTGACGCGCTGTGTGAGGGGTGGTTACGCACTAATAGAAAATAGGATTTTTGAGCCACTCCTTGCCTCTGCCTCGCGTTCTGTGCGGTAAACTCGCACATTCAAGGTTTTTGGTTATGATTTTTGGTCACTCGCGCACAATGCGAATCGCGCACTGTGATGACGTGCACTGTTCGAGCCTACTGTATATATACTCTCATCTCATCAGCCGTTTGAGTATCAATTGCAGGACCAGCCTATCCCGACTCAAGTGGGGACGATACAGCCAATGTATCTCTACCAAGTGGCTTAAGCTGTCTGGTAGATTTTGTACGTAGGGTGAGAAGTGCTTGTAAGTGTAACTGTGGTGTTGGAGTGGCATTGGATGTGTACGTAGTCTGTGAACCAAGTGTAATCGGCCCACACAAGCCGACTGGGTGCAAGCATACTTTACCGTATGCGACACTGGTTCAACCACAGCACCCTTTTGTCCGCCAATGCAGTACGTGGCCAGAAGAAAGCTCCCAAAGTTCTTATCCTGGTGGGGCGCGAACCCTCGTTCTTCAGTGTACGAAAACACACACATTACCACTGTACCACACACACACACACACACACACACATATATATATATATATATATATATATATATATATATATATATATATTGTTACGAATATCTTCATTACCCAACCAGTTTGTTTTGAATAATCATGCTTGGGAAGAATTCACTACTTGGATGGAACAGTGAAGCAGTTTCTGTTCTGGTGTACTCACATACAGAATGTAGATGGTACACCAGGTTAGTTTCCACTCTTAATATGAACTAGCGGTATATATAAGGGTGAATTCCCGACATTCAAGGAGTGAGAAAGCAGCAGCTAAAGAGTGAGATGCCAGGGAGTTAAGATAAGGTCAAAGAACCTGCAAGGGAAGGTCTACGCCTGTATTTCCAATCTACCGGGTGATAAATTGGATATACAAGCCTCGGTAACAAAAGACTCTATTAACAATAAGTTTACAAGGAACCAAAGGCCAACTCTCGGTTCCTTCCATGAACAAACCACAGCCTCCAATTAAAGATGCTTTAAGCTAGCAGACGATTCTCACTCCACAACCAGCTCCTGACCTGAGGAAGAACATCTACGGGAAGAGAACCATGGCAGCCAAGGTTGTTGGGCGGGTTAAGTGGTACCACGTCCGAAGGGGTTACGGTTTCGTAACTTGCCGGGACACAGGGAAGGATGTGTTCCTCCACCGGTCCTCCATCGTGGCCCCCAACCCTGTCCACCCTGTGCCCTCTGTTGCTGCTGGTGAGGAGGTGGAGTTTGTTGTCGGAGAGGATGTCAAGGGCCCTGTAGCTGCTTCTGTCACCGGCCCTGCAGGCCAGGCAGTGCGGGGCTCTCCCCACACCCTTCCTCGTGATCGTCGTCAGCGTCAGCCTCTACTTGCTACTCCTGCCTCCTCTCACTCGACCATCATCACCATGTGTGTGGAAGTTGCCAAGGCCTTCTCGGGAGGAGATTTGGCAGTTTTAGCCCAGCGCCTGCCTGCCATCTTCCGGGCCAACGGGCTCCCCACCATCTCCATTCCCGATTCTTTTTCCTCCACACCCGTGGTGAGGAGGCGGCCTGGGAGGAGAGCTCCTAAGTGTCGTTCTGGGTCATCTGCAACCCCCACCTCCCTGGTTCCGAGGGTACTGCAGCTGCAGCCCTCTACTCCCCCGACAAGGATCCAGCTGTTGGAGCGTGCTGTCTCCCGTCAGTCTGCCTCTCAGCCACTCCCTGAGGTGCCCATGGAGGTGGGGGATGTCACACCCTCCTGGCCACCTGCTGTTGCTGCTCCCGACGACCCTGTGACTTCAGTGGCGCCTCCTTCTGTGACCCGTCCTCCACCAGAGAGCCAGGCATTGGCGAGTCTACAGCCTACAAGCTCGGGCCGACAGTTATCTTGGGATGACTTTGCCTCCCTTCCCCAGCTGGGCCTCGAGATCTTAGAGGACCAGCTGCGTCATTATGAGGGCTCGGCACCAGAGGAAGCTGGCTAGCTTGAGTATGCCAGAGGGGACTATCGGCGGGCATTGCTCTCTTTCACCGAGCTGCGCCGGGGGTCCCTCCAGGCTGTAACCGGCCCCGAGGAGTACCGTATCCTCTCTTACACCCTTGGGGTCGCGAAGTCCCATCTATCCACCGGTCCTAACTCTGACTCAGACTCTGACTCCAGCGATTCGACAGCATAACCTTCTGTCAGCCTCCATAGCCTTTGAGCCCTACTGCTCCTGTTTTGTCGTCTCCTTAAATTTGCAGTTCTAATGCTCTAGAGAACTGGCACATAGATATTGTAGGATATATACTGTACAATGTGAAGTGCATGTAAGTGTAGATGTATATATATTTTTTGGCTTAATGGGTTATCATGTGGCCGATAGCCACAAATAAAAAAAAAAAAAAAAAAAAAAAAAAAAAAAAAAAAAGACATTCAACCGGTGGGGGACTTTGATGCATGGTCGTGAGGAGTGTGGACGTGTTTTTCATTGCTCTCTTCTGTAGGTTTCGGGGCTGCCTCACCGGCATTAGTTCTTTTTTTTTTTTTTTTTCACCCTTCTGGTGGCGACTAGGTTAGTTAGTTCCTCATATTCCTCCCCTCCCTCTAGCTAGGTACAGTAGGTGTCTGTACCGTTATACTGAGTTTACCTTTGCTTATTGCCCACGGAGGGTCCCTCCCACTGATCACTCTGGGGCATGAATAAACACGGTCGGGCCTCCTTGGAGTGGTTTGAGAGGGCAACCTCAGACTTAGGTGTGTGTGGTCCCTGGTTGTTTGTTCCTTGATCGTCCTTTCTCCTTCTTCCCACTTCCCCCATTGGGGGGGGTTACTATGGAGTACTCCTCTACTGCCTCCCCCCCCTCAGGGGGGTAGGTAGTCCTGACTGACCCCCAACTACTACACAGACTGACAGCCCCCAGACAGAACGGCCCCAGATGCGTTTGCCCCGTGACATCCCTATAAATAATGCCGAGTTTGTAATTATCACTGCTCTAGGTTCCACTCCCTTGAGCAGTCTCAATCCCTTCATGATCAAGGTCATTGATGGCTGTGCTTGGGAGGTGTAACAAGTCAAAAAACTTGGAAACGGAGACCACCTCATTAAGACTTGTACCTCATCTCATGTAAAGGACTTGTTGAAGTTGCGCAAGTTTCATTGCTATGATGTCGAAGCCAAGATCCCAACTTCCATGAATTCCTGCAAGGGGGTTATCACTTGCAGGGATCTCATGGTGATGAGTGAGGAAGAGATCATAGAGGAACTCCCTCAACAAGATGCCATTGATGCTAAATTCATAACAAGATTTTCGGAAGGTTTCAGGACAAAGACTGCAACTATCATTTTGACTTTTGGTAAAGTGTCTGCCTAGCAAAGTAAAAATCGGTTATGAAATTGTTCATGTGCGGCCATATATCCCCAACCCTTTCCGTTGTTTGAAATGCCAGTTGTATGGGCATGGTTCCAAGACTTGTCGGGCTTCCCAGCCAGTGTGTGGAAAGTGTGCAAGCCAAGGTCATGATGTGGAACATTGCACATCTGAGATGGTCTGTTGCTTCCACTGCAAGCGTGCTCACTCCACTTCCTCTAGGGATTGTCCCAAGTGGAAGGAGGAGAAGGAGGTCTGCACAGTGAAAGCAACGGAGGGCATTTCCTACTACGAAGCTAGGAAAAAGGTGAAGGAGTTGCATGCAACTCCCACACCGAATAGGTCCTATGCTTCAGTGGTAATGTCCCGTCCTGTGATGTGCTCTGTAGAGACGCAGACTGATCTTGTCTTTCTCCGTTCTGCCACTCACAGTACCTCTCCATCTCGGCCTCCCGTCCGCTCCAACTCTCTCACTGACATCCTTAAGGTTTCAACCTATTCTCAGGCTGCTGCTGCCTCTTCATCAGTACGGCCTAAAGAAAAGCCAGACAAGTCTAGTAAAAGTAACATAACCAACCTCACAAAAGAGTCTCGTCCTCATGTTCTTCCAGTTCCCACTCCAGCGAGGGAGAGGAAGGTTAGCTCTTCCTTGGGGGAGTCAGGGAACCTCATAATTGACGACAATATGGAGGTTTCCGTGAACAAGCAGAGGGATAGGTCCCCCGGTAGTTGCTCGCCTGCCAGCAGGCGACAGAAAAAGACAAAGCACACTGGCCCCCAACGTAAATCTTAAACCGCCGCATTCACTATATTGCAGTGGAATTGTAGTGGTATTGGGAATAAATTACAAGATATAGCAATCTTGCTTTCTATACACAGGCCAGACGTTGTTTGTTTACAGGAGACGCGCCTGGAGGATCCTCCGGATCCTCCACAGTTAAAACACTACCACCTGTATAGAAGATATGAAGGTCACGGAGTAGCCATATACACACACAAATCACACCCACAAACGGAAGTGATTCTAAATTCTACTCTGGAAGCGGTCGTGTGCAGAGTAAAATTTAATAACACGTATCTGTCTATTTGCTCTCTCTACTGTCCTCCACATGGCCCCATTTATAGTGATGCTTTAAATTCACTAGTTGAACATCTCCCTGGGAATAAGTTAGTGCTGGGCGATTTTAACGCCCAATGCTTGAGGATTGATGGTCGTGTTGAGGAAGTAGCTAACCTAATACTATAGTCCAACCTCTGTCTTCTGAACGATGGTAGAGCAACTTGTGTAGATGATCGTATTGGAAACTTTTCGACCATTGACTTATCTTTGGCCTCCCCTGGTATACATCAAGATTTTTTTATGGAATCCTTATGACAACTCCTTGGGAAGTGATCACTTACCCATCTGTCTTTCTTATACATGCGACATCATTTTCGACCCTCCACCTCCAAAATTTAACTATAAGAAAGCAGACTGGGGATCCTTCTCAAGGATAGCCAATTTAGATATATCTGGGGAGACCAAGGATGTTAAGGTCGAAAATATAACCCAATCCATATTACACGCAGCTGAGGCTGCTATTCCCAGGACTTCTACAGTTCATGCGAAGCATAGAGCACATTGGTGGATGCCGGATTGCCGACAAGCATTAAAAAAACGCAATAGGAGATACAGGATTTTTGATAGTCAGCCCACTGAGGAAAATTTTATTGTGTACAAACAGGCAAGGGCTGAGGCAAGGAGAATAATAAGAAGGGCCAAACGTGGCTCCTGGCGGTCCTTTGTGTCCACGGTGACTCGTACAACACCATTATGTAAAGTCTGGTCCACTATAAGAATATTAAATAATAAAGGCCCATATCTCCCAATCACCACCCTTCAGATTAATAATAACATCTATGACGATCCCGTGGACGTTGCTAACATCCTCTCCAGGAGTTTTGCTCATTTAAGTAGCTCAGCCAATTATGACCCTCGTTTTCAACACCATAAACGCACGGCTGAGCTACAGATATTAGACTTTGCCACAGAAGACGTAGACTCCCCATACAACAAAGAGTTTACACTAGAACAACTGCTTCTTGCCCTTAAATCCTGTAAAGACACCAGCCCTGGAACAGACACCATCACGTACGGTATGATCCAGCATCTTAATCAGGACAACCTGATTAAGATGTTAGCACTGTACAATGAGATATGGGCGTCTCGAACGTTCTCAAACTCATGGCACTTTCCACACGTCATACCGATACCCAAAGAGGCTGGTCATCTTATGAATCCCACTTCATTTCGTCCTATTGTGTTGGCTTCTTGTCTATCTAAGGTCATGGAACGTATGGTAAACAATAGGCTTCTTTTTGTTTTAGAGTAGAACAATTTGTTAAATGATCAACAATGTGGCTTCCGTAAATACAGAAGTTCACTAGATCATTTAATGAATTTGGAGCATTGTATTGCAGAGGCATTTACCAATAAAGAACTCATGATAGGGGTGTTCTTGAGCATCCATAAAGCCTATGACATGACATGGGGACAAGATATACTAATGAAGCTCTATGCTTACCGTTTAAGAGGAAATTTGCCTATTTTTATTTCAAATTTCTTAAGGGACAGAACTTTCTGTCAAATTGCCCCGTAACCTAACATCGGATATATTTATCCAGGAAACGGGGTGCCACAGGGAAGTGTGCTTAGTCCTACTTTATTTAGTACTATGATCAATGATATTCTGTCATCAGCTCCCATCCCGAGGAATCTTCAATACTCGCTTTATGCTGACGATTGTTCAATATGGCACTCTTTCTGTAATGCACAATTTTCTGCTGGGCGGATTCAAGCAGCCCTTGACTCCGTCCACCAATGGGCCTTGCAGTGGGGATTTAAGTTTTCCGTCCGTAAGTGCGCCGCTATAGTCTTCACTAATCATAACGTACCTAATTTGTGCTTAACTTTGGATAATCAGGCGGTACCTTTTCAAAATTCTGTAAAATTTTTAGGAAAACATTTTGATCGTAGAATGAATTTTAACAAACCGTTAAATGTCCTCAAGTACCTAACGGGTACTACCTGGGGTGCCGACAGAAAATCTTTATTAATGGTGTATAAGTCCCTTATTTGATCGAAGCTAGACTATGGCGCACAGGTGTATGGCTCAGCATCTGATGCCACGCTGAAAGGAATGGATGTGCTACAGAATAAATGTTTGCGAATGTTTCTTGGAGCCGTCCGGTGTACCCGTGTGGCTCGTATGGAAGTGGAGGCGAATGTGCCTCCCCTCTGTATTCGCCGTGACCACCTGGCCTTGTTCTACGGCGTAAGGACATTTAGGAAAAGTAATATCGGCAATGTGGCCTGTACCCCCCTGCGTCAATACCACCACCTTCTGCGGGGGGTGCGTCGGCCACTTGCCATTCACCTCCACTTACTGACTCAGGAGCTTGAGGTGGACCCCAGTGACTGTGACAAGTTGGTGTTTAAAAATATAGCGCCTTGGGAGCCACCTGGCTTTACAGTGGATGTCTCATGGCTCCCAGCACCAAAGGTCAAGGCGCCAGAGGCAGAGGTCCACCATTTGTTTCGTAACATCATTGTTCGTCACTTTGGGTCCCATGAATTGTACAAAGACGGCTACAAGTCGAGTGAATGTGTGCGTGCAAGTGTCTGGTCGACTGAATGTGCACTTAGGTATCGGTTGCCGACTCATACATCTGTGTTTATCTCCGAACTTTTTGCTGTTGACAAAGCCATAGACTATGCTCTCAATTCTAGGCATGACTGATTTGTCATATTTTCAGATTCAAAATCAGCCCTTCAGGCAATTGCATCTTGTACTACGGACTCTCATGAGATCCAGGGCCGCATCGTTAATAAGTTGCATTCATCCAACAAGTCATTCACGCTGATCTGGGTGCCTTGTCATTGTCGTATCTACGGCAATGAGCAGGCTGACTTACTTGCAAAGTCGGTTGTAGAGCTCGAGGAGACTTGGGACGTTCCTTGTGATCTACAGTCGAGTCTATCTCTCGGAAAGAAATCAGTAAGCGTTCTGTGGCCAGGTCAGTGGACCAGACTAAATATTCCAACTTGTAAGTCGCACCTAGGCGACTGGGACACCGCCAACCGCCCTAGTTGCCTTGAGGAAAAAGTATTAGCATGGCTACGGCTTAATGCCACCATTTTAACTCACATAAAACCATATATGGAAAGACGCTTCCCACAGCACTGTGACATCTGTAATGCGGTGTTATCTATCAGTCATATCATCCTGTGCTGTCGGCGATTTATTCGTGAACGTGCTTCACTTATAAATTACTGCAGTGCAGCAGACGTCCCCTTCACCCTTTCCACCATCCTGGGTGATGGGGACATTGTTATGACTGATATATTGATGGCTTTCCTGAGAGAGACCGGACTGATCAGAGTGATGTGACTTTTTTACTGTATGGTTATAGTTTTTATCACCTGTAAATATGTATATATAGTACTGTTAATTAGGGTTGACAGTTGACGTATTTGAAATAGTTCCTCCACCCACTGATCTATTTCTGATATTGTTGTCCCCTACATTAAATCCCGTTCCTCAACTAACAGTCACCAGCTGATGAGTGTAAGTGTTCAGTATAGAAAGGGATTGGGCACTTGCAGTCGATGGTGGTCTGTTGGCCGAGGTTCTTCACTTTTTGTACAAATTATGTAAATACAGTATACCATCTTGCTTAAGTTATTCTAATTAGGGCCGACAGCTGACGTATATGGAAATGTTCCTGACTCGTCTGGTTCCCTTTCATATATTGATGCCCCCTATATTAGGTTGTGCGTCGACTGACAGGCAACAGGTGATGAGTGCAGGTATGTCATGTAGAAAGGTATTACATATCTGGAGTCGATGGTGTTCTGTTAGTCGAGGTATTTTTACCATTAGTGTAAGTCTAGCTATATGTCTCTTTAGGATTTAGTATAGGTTAGCGATTTGCCTGTTAGGTGATTAGTTTTAGGGTCTTTAGATTAATTTGTCTTTATAATATAAGGTATAAAAAATAAAAAAAACAAGAAATAATTAAAAAAAATAAAAATACAAAAAAATAAATACAATTAAAATTATTATATATATATATGTACGTTTGCATGAAAGTGTGTCTGTATGTATGCATGGAAGTGTGTGTGTGTGTGTGTGTATATATATATATATATATAAATAAATATATATATATATATATATATATATATGTTTATATATATATCTATATAATTATAAATATATATATATATATATATATATATATATATATGTTTGTATTTATATGTATATATGTTTAAATGTATATACATATATATATCCGGGCTTAATAACCAGGGGCATAGGCCAGGAAAAAAAAAAAAATCAAGGATTTTGATGCATGGTTGTAGAGGGTGTTGACGTGTTTTTCGTTGCACTCTTCTCTAGATTTGTAGGGATGCCTCACCGGCATTAGCTTCTTTTTTTTTTCACCCTTCTGGTGATGCTTAGGTTTAGCTAGTTCTCAGTTACCTCCCCTCCCTGTTAGTCTTGAACAGTAGGTGTCTGTTCTAATAAACTGAGGTTACCTTTGCTTATCACCCACGGAGGGTTCCCCCCACTGATCGCTCTGGGGCGTGAATTAACACGGTCGGGCCTCCCTGGAGTGGTTTGAGAGGGCAACCTCAGACTTAGGTGTGTGGTCCCCGGTTGTTTGTCCCTTGATCGTCTTTTCTCTTTCTTCCCACTTCCCCCGTTAGGGGTGTGTGGTTACTATGGAGGAAGCCCCAGGTGCCTCCCCCCCCTCAGGGGGGTAGGTAGTCCTAACCGACCCCCGACTACTACACGGACTGACAGCCCCCAGACAGAACGGCCCCAGACTCGTTTGCCTCGTGACGTCCCTGTACATAATACAGAATTTGTAATCATCACTGCACTAGGTTCCACTCCCTTGAGCAGTCTCAATCCCTTCATGATCAAGAAAGTCATTGATGGCTGTGCTGGGGAGGGGTAACAAGTCAAAAAACTTGGAAACAGAGACCTCCTCATTAAGACTTGTACCTCATCTCAAGTAAAGGACTTGTTGAAGTTGTGCAAGTTTCACTGCTATGATGTTGAAGCCAAGATCCTAACTTCCATGAATTCCTGCAAGGGGGTTATCACTTGCAGGGATCTCTTGGTGATGAGTGAGGAAGAGATCATAGATGAACTCGCTCAGCAAGATATCATTGATGCTAAATTTATCACCAGATTCTCGGAAGATGTCAGGAGGAAGACAGCGACCATTGTTTTGACTTTCGGTAAAGTGTCAATGCCTAGCAATGTACAAATTGGTTACGAAATTGTTCATGTGCGGCCATACATCCCCAACCCTTTCCATTGTTTGAAATGCCAGTTATATGGGCATGGTGCCAAGACTTCTCGGGCTTCCCAGCCAGTGTGTGGCAAGTGTGCAAGCCAAGGTCATTATGCGGAACATTGCACATCTGGGACGGTCTGTTGCCTCCACTGCAAGGGTGCTCACTTTACTTCCTCTAGGGACTGTCCCAAGTGAAAGGAGGAGAAGGAGGTCTGCACAGTGAAAGCAACGGAGGGCATTTCCTACTACGAAGCTAGGAAAAAGGTGAAGGAGTTGCATGCAACTCCCACGCCGAATAGGTCCTATGTTTCGGCGGTAATGTCCCGTCCTGTGATGTGCCCTGTAGAGACACAGACTGATCTTGTCCTTCTTTGTCCTGCCACTCACAGTACCTTTCTATCTCGGCCTCCCGTCCACTCCAGCTCCCTCACTAACATCCCTAAGGTTTCAACCTATTCTCAGGCTGCTGCTGCCTCTCCATCAGTACGGCCTAAAGAGAAGCCCGACAAGTCTAGTAAAAGTAACATGACCACCCTCACAAAAGAGTCTCATCCTCATGTTTTTCCAGTTCCCACTCCAGCGAGGGAGAGGAATGTTAGCTCTTCCTCGGGGGAGTCAGGGAACCTCGTAATTGATGACAATATGGAGGTTTCCGTGAACAAGCACCGGGATAGGTCCCCCTGCAGTCGCTCGCCTGCTGGCTGGCGACAGAAAAAGACAAAGCACACTGGCCCCCGACGTAAATCTTAAACCGTCGCTTTCACTGTATTACAGTGGAATTGTAGAGGTATTGGGAATAAGTTACAAGATATAGCAATCTTGCTCTCAATACACAGGCCAGATGTTGTTTGTTTACAGAAGACGCGCCTGGAGGATCGTCCTGATCCTCCACAGTTAAAACACTACCACTCGTATAGAAGACATGAAGGTCACGGAGTAGCCATTTACACACACAAATCACACCCAACATGGAAGTGATTCTAAATTCTACTCTGGAAACGGTCGTGTGCAGAGTAAAATTTAATAACACGTATCTGTCTATTTGCTCTCTGTACTGTCCTCCACATGGCCTCATTGATAGTGATGCTTTAAATTCACTAGTTGAACATCTGCCTAGGAATAAGTTAGTGTTAGGCGATTTTAACGCCCATCACTATCAATTGGGTAGCTTGAGGATTGATGGTCATGGGGAGCAAGTAGCCGACCTAATACTACAGTCCAACCTCTGTCTTCTGAACGATGGTAGAGT
>NC_136961.1:11770461-11785461 GCF_032717465.1 Coenobita brevimanus
TAAATGAAATGAAGAAAATGTTTTTAATTTGTTTATACACAAACATGCACAGATCAATATTTGGGCCTGTCCCGTGACCTTGATCTCTGATTGCTCCAGATGGAACCTTTTCATTCAACCTGACCTTTAACACTTCCTCCAAACATGGGAGCTGATAGCTGAATCCGGTAGAACTGAAACGGCCTGCAGTCCAAATGGACCCAGGATCAAATCCCTGCTTTGGGCAGGGAACTGTATGAGGATTTTAATTTAATAAAAACGGAGACTTTATTGATCTACCAGAGGACCTGCCAACATATAAAAATACCTCCACTAATACCAGTACACCAGACTCTGTACAAGACAGCTTTAGCATGTATTCAATATGAACGGTGGGTGTTAGCGCTGGGAAATGGTGATATGTGGAGGTGTGCTAGAAGGACTACTGGGTCTTGGGATAGGCCTTAAAGCCTTTTCCTGACTCAGACACACAAAAAAATCAGGTAACTTGAATAGGGACTGAATAGGGAGGAAGCCAGAGATCGAGCAGCATTGAGAGCCGCCAGTAGGTGACCAGTGTCGATGCATGCAAGCATGTTGGAGCCTTCATAAACGATACAACAAAACAATGCAAACTTTGCCCTGTGAGCTTGGGCTGTGAGATATCTCTGTGACTTTGACCTTTGAGTGATTGTTCTCAAATCCGAATCCCTTTATTCTTGCATAATCCTTAGCCTTTCCACAAAGTTCTAATTAGGATAAAAAGGGTTTTAGTTAACTCCATGCTGTGAGACGTGACACAGCATTTGACATGTGCTCAAAAAATCGGTATTTCCTCTTTTGGCTGGTCCTCAGTCGTGGCACCAGATGGAGTTGAAATCAGATCAGAGTTGTTAGCCATGTTGCTAAAACCCACACACACCTGACCGAAAATACTGGCCTTTGTGCTGTGACCTTGACCGTTCGACTGAGTATTCTCTAAACTGAATCACGTCCGGTCGTGTCTTACCCACATCCTGTTCCCAAGTTTGGTTTAAACTGGATAAAACTGTTCAAACTGATTTTGCTAAGTCAATATTTTACTTAGCCTCTGTGCTTCTGGCATTTAATCTATGTTTTGACATTTGACTGAGTGTTCTCCAAACTGAATCACGTCAGGTCGTAATTCTTACCCACATCCCGTTCCCATGTTTGATTTAAACTGGACAAAACTTGTTCAAACCGATTTTTGCTAAGTCAATACTTAGCCCTGTGCTGTTGGCATTTAATCTGTGTTTAAAAGCAATAAGGTTTTACTCGTTAGCTGACCCTCAGCCCTTCCACTAGACTGTTTAAATTGAATAAAAATGTTCAAGTTATTTTGTTTACACACACACACACACACACACACACACACACACACACACACACACACCATAGCGCTGTGCAGCCTCCATGGTAGCGCGGGAATAAATACTCTTACCATTTGCATAATTTTTTTTATTTATATAGTGTTATTAAAGAGAAAAGGATTAACTCATTCAGTCCGATGGCAAATCCTTTTAATTTTTTTTTTTTTTTTTTTAACCAAAGGAACCACGTTCAAACTTGATGCATGTGGTGGCAAGCCACAAGGCCAGACTCAGGGAGAAAAATACAAACAATATATTGGAGTAGTGATTGCCTATGCCTTCCCAGATAAGGGATCCCGGTCAATTTTTACACGTTGCCCTCATCCGATTTTTCGACTTTTCGTTAACATTTTCTAGTACAGAACAGGTCATTCTAAGAATCTTTTCTTCTATGACATTTCTCTCGCAAATTTATAATAAACGAGCTACACGCGATTTACTTCCACCAATCACAATCACATGATCTAGCGCACGCTGTCCGTCACTCCGCTCACATTTGAAAGTTTGCTCCCAAGGAAGACCAAACTTTACACGTACTCCTCATTTTTACACGTTGCCCTCTATCCGATTTTTTTCATCCAACCTTGAGTGTTTTCCTCGTTGTTTATGGTGTGATTCGATCGATTTTGACCTTCGTTTCTATCGCAAGTCCCAAGTTTTGTTGAACGCCACTAGCGACTTCCGGTGGAAAGGACCCGGTCCAAATCAACAAAATCACACCAAAAACAACATATAACACTCTGGTTGGACGCCTGTTATCACGTGAAACGTATTTTTTGCCCAGTTTTCTTCCCCCTCCCCCAATAATACTAGGGGACCTGTGGGAAACTTTCAGGGTGTTGGAGTGGGGGAAAAACGCAAAAAGCGTTTGTGCGATTTCCTACTGGAACTGTTATCAAAATCAAAACAGAAAAACACTAAAATCCTTCGGAAGAAAATAATTTTAAAGCTTCTTAAGGAGTTCAGAAGTGTTTCCTAACTGCGGGGCTTTCGCCCCAGACCCCCCAACCCTGGCCGTGCTTCCTAACTGGGGGCTTCTGCCCCAGACCCCCCATGACATTAACCAAACCTCATCTAACCTAACCGGTGTAAATAAGAAATAATGCATTTACCTAGCAGTTTTACAGTTCCTCGTCTGCATCTGAAGAGTCGTCTGTAGCTGTAACGGCAACTGGTGACTGGCAACAGTGCAACACGACTGATCCTCATGTAAAATGCAGACTTTTGCCTTGATTTGGGTCCTTTGTTCCTGTTGAAGGTAAAACACTATGCGATCTACAAAGGCAACAGGGTTTTATCTTTCTTGCTGGTAGAACTGTGAAATAGCAGTGAAGTAGTAAATTTTGCAGGCTTCCCAGTCTATGGTTGGAGACGAACTGACTTTCAAATCTTGCGAGCCCTAGCATGGGGCATTTTGAAATTCTACTTTGTGATTGGCTGGATTCATGTGCCACGCATGCGCTTTATCCACCCACACACATAACAAGCACCTTCGAACCCACACACAATTGTCCGACCACGGCAGGGAAAATCTCTCCCATAGAAAGTAAAAAAATGTAATAAATTGCATAACTCATCAACGGTTGATTTAAGACTTTGAAGTGTCATAGAAGAAAAAATGCTTAGAATTGCGTGAAGTATAAGGTGAGTTAGCCACTTTTGTTGTCAGTGAGTTGGGTGTAAGTACAAAATAATACCACCTATCTGTGATTGTGATTGGCAGAAGTCGCGTGTAACTCGTTTATTATCAGTGATTTGCGAGAGAAATGCCATAGAAGAAAAGATTCTTAGAATGACCAGTTCTACTAAGGAAAATGTTAACGAAAAAGTCCAAAAATCCGAAGATGAGGGAGGCGAACGTGTAAAATTTGACCGGGATCCCATCCTATCTAATACTCACTACATCACCTTACAAACCATATAAAAGTGTCTTACTCATCGCCATTGGCTGCACCATAACCTCTTCCATACGCTCATTTACATTCTGAAACTAAAATCCTCCCTATCAGAGGACTACCTTGATATAAAGAGTCCAGACATTTCTATGTAGCAGCCTGTTCCAGTACACAACACACCTATCATTTACATGACAGAAAACCAAAACACACCTAGGCACAAAACAATCACCACACGAATATTACCAAAACTCTACAGCTATATCCCTCCTTCAGACATTCCAACACAAGCAACAGAAGAAACACATAATTACTTCACGTGCAGGGCAATACAACATCCCTGCCAACATCCACCCATTGCAAGTTCATC
This sequence comes from Coenobita brevimanus, assembly GCF_032717465.1. Classification (NCBI taxonomy): domain Eukaryota; kingdom Metazoa; phylum Arthropoda; class Malacostraca; order Decapoda; family Coenobitidae; genus Coenobita; species Coenobita brevimanus. The sequence continues at coordinate 11,774,097 of NC_136961.1, forward strand.
TAGCTAGGCTTAGATCAGGGTCATCACTCAGCCACACCTCAGTTACCAGCTAGATCTTGGGCTGGAGTGTAATCACAGATGACATGTGCCCTGCTTGTAGAAGCAGGCCCACACAACATAACATACGTAATGGAGCACTCCACAGCACATGCCACACAAAGACTTAGACAACATCAGTGGTGTAGGGAACCTATGGGACAACTGCCAATACGTACAGTTGCCTACCTGCGGTCGGTGGATCTCAAGCTCAGTCAGACAGAATACGACGTTGAGCAATAATAACAACAGCCAGCAGGTCTGACTCGGCTTAGGAGAGATTTTCAGGCTGGAAGGTTAGCCACTAGCCTTCATCAACCCATTTGCTAGGAAGTCCTTCTGAAGTTGGAATAAAAATCGTCTGACTGTAGTTAGAAAAAAAGTTGTCCTCTGACTGAAGGTGTTATGGAACTATGTTACAGCGGTAAATATATCTCGAGTGTACAGTTGGTGCTCCTCTCACCTAACAGAACTGGACTACTCACAGTTTGAAAAAGTAGGCTACTTAGTCGTTGGTTGCATGTAAGTTTGATTAGGTTACCAGCTAATTCAAATCCCACAGTCTGATTGCACTTGTAAGTTCCACAGAATGAAAGGGTTTGGTATATTTGTCATTTTTTTATCACCATAAATGGTTCCATCTTGAGAAACTTAGTGATGTGGCAGTGTGCATATTTATATGCAGTGGCAGTCTCATATCGGTTTGAAGTGTTCAGTACTGTTGAGGATCCTGTTGAACATTATGATACTCTTTAAACCTGCTACCTTTGGCAGCAGCTATGTGTTTTGGAATCTGCCTGAGGTGAAGGTGGATTCATCTCAGAGGGGACGCTGGCAACAATTATTGAGAGTCGTGCTGCCAGACTGGCTGGGGATTGGGAACAGCACAGACTTCTGTTTCTGACAGACACAAGTTTTGCTGAGAAGGAGCAAGGGGAAGGTATGTCATGGAAACTACAGAGGATCTCAGGTTAACTCTGTTTGGACAGCAAAGATGGATGGCTCATGTCGGGGGCAAGTGAGCATAGCGCTTGTTGGGCTGAGTACTTTGATCGGCTGTTATTCTTGGCCAAACCTTTCTGTGGAGAGCTTCCCATCAGCTGGTGTACAACCATTGACAATTGCTGTTCCACCAATTGACAAAGCCGTACCTTCTCAAGATGAAATCAAGAAGGCAGTGACTAGGTTGAAAAGTGGTAGAGCAGCAGGAGATTTTGACATCCCAGTAGAATTGATCAAAGCTGGGGGTGAAGCCATGATCAAGGGGTTACATGCTGTCCTAGAAGCCATGTGGCAAACTGATATCATTCCTCCTGACTGACCCAAAGGGTTTGGTCACCTTTATCTTGAGAGGAAAAGGAAACCAGCGTGACTGTAAGTAACTACCGTGGAAATATTACAGTGCTCTAGTGTGCCTGGCAAAGATTTTTGCTCACATTTTCCCTGATGCATATCTGGAATCATTTGATAAAGTTTCAGAGGACTGAGCAATCCGGATTCACGCCCGAGAAGTCTACTGTTGGTACCGTATCCTAGCTCTTTGAGTTCTTGTGGAACGTCATCTTGAGTTTCAACAAGGTCTTGCTGGCAGCCTACTATGCATTAGCGTGGATCTCAAGAAGGCGTTTGACTCAGTAAATCTGGAGGTACTATGGGAACTCTTGCAACTCCATGGGATCCCTACAGGGATAGTCTGGCTGATTGCTGGCTTGTACTATACACTGAGAGTGCTGTCAAATGTGGTGGAAGAGGGTGAGCGTCCAACTTCTTCCCAGAAAGCTCTGGTGTAAGACAGGGGTGTGTCTCACTTGCCCCCACACTTTTCGCTAACACATGCATGGAGTGAGACCAGCCATGTGAGGTCAAAGTCATTGTGGGGTATCAAGTGGCAATTTCAGGATTACCGACCTTGACTTTGCTGATGATGCAGTTATACTAGTCGAGTTGCTGGAGACACTACTGAGTGCCCTTGAGGAATTTCACGAGAATGCAAAGCCTTTGGATTAAAGGTCTCTTGGTCCAAGACCAAGGCCCAGGCTTTTGGTGGCCTGTTGGATGAAGCATTTCTAGTCCCGGTCCAAGCATGTGGTGAGGATATAGACATCTTCAGAAAGATTCACTTATCTTGGTGGTGTGGTCCATAACAACAGTCGATCAAACAGTAAGATCTCCTCGTCACACTGGTCTCACCTACAGGCTTATGGATTCACTCCCAGTTCGGATATTTGGCTCTGTCGTTATTGGTGTAGAAGGATCGAGAGTTTGCATTGTCAAGGTGCTGATACTCCCTGTCTTACTTTATGGTTGTGAGACATGGACACTAAACAGTGACTTGAGCGGCAAATTGACTCCTTTGGTACCAAGTGTCTTCGCAAGGATTGTGAGAAATCACTATGGTAAAAACCGGGTGTGTAATGAACGACTTCTCTGTGAGACTGAATCAAGGCCTGTTACCCACACTTAATACATCAGCGCCAACTCCATCTGTATGGGCATGTGGCTTGCTTTCCAGAGGCCAAGAGGAAGGCCACATAACTCATGGCTGGAGCAAGTCAGATCACTCCTGTCAAAAGATACTTAGATGAGGAAGAGTCGCTGCCTGGAGAGATTGCACAAAAGGGGACCCGAGTGGGTGGAGCTGGAGAGGTGAGTGCGGCTATGTGCCCAGCTTGGCATTTGCCCCTTCTTGATTGATTGATTGAATGAAGCTTACTACACTATACAATAAAAGGGTGGCAGAGTGTAAATTCAGAAATTATGGAGAGATTACCTGGAAGATCAACACTTACGTTGCTTAATCTGACGAAAAGTACATAGGAGCACATAAAGAAGTACAGATAACTTTGAGACCTATTGACTCATACTGTGGTTTATCTTTGGGGCAGACACTTAAGTCTACTAAAGATCTAATCTCTGATGTGAGAAAAAAAAGAATAGAAAATGAAAAGAAGAGATTCCTTATGTCTATCAGCTTAGTTGATGGCAAGGTGTTAGCCAATCAGACTGGATGGTTGATTTCTACTAGTCATCAAGGAGAGTCGATTCCTACGTCATGGCTAAGACTCATCAAATTCATACAACCACAACTTAGTATTCAAGATGGGGTAGTGACTCCAGTTCAATTTGGTGAAAACAGACCAACTAGGCTATAATAGGATGTGCCAGGAATAATGTAGCTTCATGGAGGGCAACATATATGTTACTGAGGAAATTCACTGGAAACGTGTGTCAGACTCATGGATCTGGATCAGCAGAAAGCAGTTGTCTTGATGAATAGGAGGCAGAGTGCAATGTACAGTCACTCATAAAAGTTCGTGGGGTCCGTGTGTGTGTGTGTGTGTGTGTGTGTGTGTGTGTGTGTGTGTGTGTGTGTGTGTGTGTGTGAGTCCCACCCCTTTCTGGACCGGCAAGTCTGTGTAACAACGGTACTACCCTAAACACACACATACACGGCTAAAACTGCGACGTTGATGTAATAAAGTAAGAAAGGATTATGTTTGTTAATCATGTGTTATCGGTGATCATAATCAATTACATATGCAATGTGTATGATAAGATTTGAAGGTTGGAGCCCCTTCAGTGTCTAAGTTTTCTTTAAGGAAGTGAGCAGTGACGACGGTAGTGCAGGTCAAGATGCATCCTAATCGTTTCGAAAATTTGCTTCGTATCCACAATAATAATGTCGTAAACCAGTAAGAAGTAAACGCACAATGTATCTACCATTGACGTTGTTTAGCATATCTCCGTCATATATTCCTCCAATAATCCAATGATAACCAAATTTGAATAATAGGAAAAAAAACATTATAAGTAGACCAAGACTGGAAAGAATGAGCAGTGAAGCAGTCTGAGTTGGCCAAATTCGGAATGGAACAGCCCGGAGTCTAAGGCAACACTACTGAAGGAAAAACACGAAGCGGGTAAGAAACTATTCACTTAATAACTATAGGAAACAATTGAAGTAGGTCAATTGTTTCCTTTAGTTATTACATGAATAGTTTCTTACCTGCTTCGTGTTTTTTCCTTCAATAGTGTTCTTTTAGACTCGGGGCTGTTACACTGCAACATCGGCCGGCTCAGACTGCTTCACTGCTCATTGTTTCCGATCTTGGTCTACTTACATTGTTTTATTTCTTATTATTCAGATTTGGTTTTCACTGGATATTTGAAGGAATATACGGTATGACGAAGATATGCTAAACAACGTTAATGATAGATAATGTGCGAGTTTAGCTCGTACTGGTTTACAACATTATTATTGTGGATACGAAGAAAATGTTCTCAACTATCAGAATGCATCTCGACCTGCATTACCGTCGTCACTGCTCACTTCCTTATTGAAAAGTTAGACACTGAAGGGGCTCCAACCTTCGTATCTTATCATACACGTTGGATATGTAATTGATTATGACTGTCCATAACACATGACTGACGAATATATTCCTTTCATACTCTGTTACATCAACGTCATAGTTTTGCCGTGTGTATGGGTGTGTGCGAAGTCACGTTGTTATACAGACTCGCCGTCCAGAAAGGGGTGGGGACTCAAACAGGCCCACACACACACACACACACACACACACACACACACACGGACACCCACGTGCGTGACTGTACTGACACTATAAGGAGTGAAAGGCAGATGCCTTTATCTCTTTAATTAACTGATATTTAAAATGGGTCTGTTGCATTTTACCACCAGATTATTGTATTCAGCTTTGGAGAAACGTTTCAATCAAGAAGGATAGATTTAACCTTCATGTTGTCTCTTCACTAGTAAAGGATTCAGCTAAGATGAGCAAAATCATCTAGTAGCAAAAAGAAAAATACGGCATAAACTTTTCCTTCAGGGGCTGAATAGGTTAATACTATGGTGGTACCATTCTTAAGTGGCGGTTTGGGTGGGGCACCAACCTCTGTACAGTGCTGCCACGTTTTCCATACCCGCTATGTGAACGGCTCTGATATATGTAATAGGCATCACAATAAGATAAACACATAAGCATATAATGGTAACGTGTGTATTATAATATATGAAAGAACAGTAAACTTTTTATGCGTAAAATATTAATACGTCAATACAGAAACGTGGCATAATTATTTTACAGTGTTGCTTTAAAAAAAGTAGTCACTTTTATTGGCTGTTACCGTATTTCTGGGGTGGGTAATAATGTCACAGCTATGATTATAAGATAATGTGCAGGAATAAAAGAAAAAATGTGCCAATTTCTTAGTAAAAAAAATATATATACATTAAAACCCTCGTGAGCGGCAACACTCACACACACCCAGCCCGACCGGAGGGATAGAGGAATAGGCCTGTTTGGGGACACCTCTTAAAAAAAACGCGCCAAGATTTTTACCTCCTGGGTGGTGTGGAAATAAAGTCAAATTTACAATATGTACATTATAACGTAAAAGAAAACAACCAAAATGTATCCTAAAATACCACAGACGAGAGAGAGAGAGAGAGAGAGAGGGGGGGGGGGAAGGCAGACCAGGGGCAGTGTTGAGTGCAGCTGAGTGAGAGATGGAGGAAGGGAGGGAACGAAGGAGGGAGAGAGTGACTGAATGAAAACAAATCATGGCGCCACAACAACGAGGTCATCTGGCGCCATATGTAAAACAATAATATTTTAAAACATAATTAGATATAATAAAAACAAAATAAAGAAATGAAAGCACAAGTTTATAAGACACAAAAGAAACAAAATTCCCTAGGGTGATGCACATCTACCCCCAGGAGAGAGAGAGAGAGGCATCGCGATATGGAAAACGTGGCAACACTGTACAGAGGTTGGTGCCCCACCCAAACCGCCACTTTAGAATGGTACGACCATAGTCAATCTTTTTCATATCTCATGTACTGTACGTACGCATGAACATAATACCGCGTGAGGTTTGCCAGCCATTGTCGCTGAATACATTTGATACGTTTATAGGTGGATAAAAGGTCAAGATGATGATGTTGATGATAATGATGATTTTGAGGTTTTGTAGCTGGTCTTGAAAGTCATAAAGTCAGTTACCCAGATAGTCGATCGGTGTTAATACCTTCACTCCGATGCCATACAGTATTTTTCTACCATATTCTACTCTAGTCCATTTTGCCACAGGTGACTCTCTCCAATGGGATGACATGGAGTCTTGACAGGAAACACTTCTACTATATCGACTCCTTCAAGGGTGTCTACAAGTTTGACTACGATGACACCACCGGCACCATCTGTAAGCATCATGGTTTTTATTTGCCGACCTGTTTGAGCTTAAGTTGGTTGTGCAATTGCTTGTTCATACTTTTATCTGCATTCATACTGCTACCATACACTTGGCAACCAAATTACAATGAATATCTAAGTGAAAAAAAATATATATATTTTGTGTGTACCGTATGTTTTAGAAGGCCTGTGTAAGCTGTTTCTTCTTTTCCATATTGACATTAATTAACAATGATACTGGGTACACCATGTTTCTGGTATCATGGGTGTGACGCCAACATGCATGCAGCATCCACAGTTTGTTAACGTCCATTTCGCCTAACTTTGACCGAGCCTACCTAGGGTCATGAGCCTGAAATTGTACATTTCCTGGTTTTGGGCCAGTGCTATGAGAGGCTAATGAGTCCAGCCTATACCAGGGAACATATTGTAGTGGTACAGAATAGATAAATATGAGTAGTTGTCTGAACCCGAAGTATTCCTCGCCTGGGAGTGTTGTGCAAAGCCATTTATCGGGTTTCTGGCCTCACATGGTAGTACCTCCCAGAAACAGTTTCTGATCATAATTCACAACTAACAATGCTTGGTTATCCTGAAAAGTCGTGAAAATGAAGAACTTGATGAATATAGTCCCAAGTTCCATATTAACAGATTTTCATGAGCTGATTCCTTCAGCCAGAGTGACAGATGCAAGCAAGGGAACAAAAGTTCATATACGTAAAACAAAGAACGTTGCAAATATTGTACAGTATGTCTGAGGGAGGTTGTATCACGAAAGAAGGAGTGTGGCTCTGAGCTGTGTGTAAATTGGGAATTAGGAGAAATTCTGTCCTATTTACAACCTGGAATAGATAAGTCCACGTTCGATGCAGAAGTGTTGGAGATAGACTGCAAAATACGAGAAAGTTACAGTGTACAATATGTAGGGGTACAGGAACCGAGGACAACATAATGGAGAACGACAACTAAGGAGGCAGTTACTTGGAATGAGTGAAGGATTTGTTAACTGGGAATATGTCGAGTACGGAAGGTGGTGCAGAGGTTAGCATCAGTGCTAGGTTCATGAATGAAAGAAATTTATTGAATGTTGCCTCTTTTTTTATGGTAAGGGTACTCTGTGCAAAACATATGTGAAAAGTATTATGCTGTATAGCAGTGAGACGTGGCCTGCAAGAGATCAAGATTCACACACAGAGAATTCACAGAAATGAAGAGGCTAAGGTGCTTGCAAAGGATATCACTGTTTGCTCGAATGAAAAACTGTGTACTGCAAGAGAGATGTGATTTAGGAAATATTATTTCATTCATTCATTGCCAGACGCCATGTATCCCAAACGGGGTGGCCAACGGCTTAGAGTTAATTGTTTTACAGGGAGGGGCACTAATCCTCCACCAACACCACTTGACACGCAGGGAGAACGTTATGCCAACAGCATCTGGTGTTGGCAGGCGGTCACCCATCCAAGTACTAACCAGACCCAACGTTGCTTAACTTCGCTGATCGAACGGGAAGCGGTGTACTCAACGTGGTATGGCCGTTGGCCATACTTTATGTAAATTAGTATGTTGAGATGGTCTGGACATGGTGAGACGAGGAGGGAGAGTAACTGGTTGAGGACTGTTGCGGTTGTGAATGTGAACAGAAAAACGCAAAGGCAGACCAAGGTAGACATGTGGTGAGATCCTGCATGGAGACCTTCAGGCTTGGGGACTATGCATTGAAGTGGCTGAAGGCGGCAACACTTGGAGTGCCACCAGCAGATGAAAAAGCCCTACAGTTAGTAGCATGGTCACTGGTTTTCTGATACGAGCTATCTGCATGCTTACGTATTTGGTGATAGGCAGATGCCCTAATCCTAGAAGGGCTAGCCACCAACGAATCTTGTCCGTTGTCATAAGGATGTTCTTTCTCCAATTCAACTTCCCTCTCTAATAGCCGTCCTACCCAGTCCTGCCATCTAATCCTTGTTCTCCTCTCCTCCTTTTCATTCACATACACTCCGAATCTCTCATTTTCCATTCTCACCACATGGTCAAATCATGAGTACTTTTACTAATGCTTTCTGGCAATTTTACGTCAATACAACAATGCTCCTTCACTGCCTATTTGATCTGTCTATCCATGGAATTCCACATGTTCCTCTCAAATAACCGACTTCCATTCTTCTGTCTTGATCTGTGTCCTTCCAACAAAGTCCAAGCTACACTTCCATAATTATGTTACAGCGAGGATCACAATACCGTCATGTGGTGATTTTTTTATTTCCATGCTCACTTCACGCTTCTGTTCTCAATGAACCTGCAATCTTGCTTCTCTTCTGTACCCTGTCATGTACTTGATCCTCTAAACATCAGTCGTTGCTTATCATATTACCTCATTGTTTAAAGGAATTCACATTCTTCATTTCCTGACCATTTAATCTCAGTATGCACTCCGTGACTTTTTACTCTAAAACTATAACTTTATTCGTTGCTACATTCACTCGTAACACAAATGTTATATTTCACTTATTCCGTTACTCATTTTCTTCTGTTGGCTAATATTCCAAAGATGATAGAGACTTGGACGCATATACAAATTTTTTGGGAAATTATACTTTAAAACACACCCTTGATTGCGTGTACCAGTTCCATGGGGGAAAAATATATAATTTTTGGAAACATCACTAACATAATAATGAGGATTTCCTGTAACCACGTAGCAGCCACAAGCCATTTTGCAAACGCAACATGCACACTGCAACAGCATTATTTCAACACACTTGAGACTTGGGTCCAGAAAAACAGGATGATAATTGCTCCAGACAAATCCACTGCTACACTTACTAGCACCAGTAAACATGCCCTGCTTGTAGAATTGGCCCTCACAACACAACATGCATACCGGTAATGGAGCACTGCACAGCAAACACCACACTAATGCATATAGGATACATAAGACCAACGGTGTTGGGAAACCATGGGACACCCCCATTGAGACAGTAGCTTACCTGCGGCGATAGATCTGCTGTCAGACAGGCAGGGGTAGAGCAACAACAACTTAACATCCATGGTGTTTCTCAGGTAACCATCAGATGCTTTTGGACTACAAGGTGGCTGGCCTGCTGGATCAGTTACCAGACGGAATGACAATCGATGCTGATGGACACTTGTGGATTGCCTGTTTTGGTGGTAGTCAGGTGGGTCTATCTAAGTACTTTTGAGCATTGCTGATATCTATCTATCTATCTATATCTGTCTGTCTATCTATCTATCTATATACCTATCTATCTATCTATCTATCTATCTATCTATATCTATCTATCTATCTATCTATCTATATATATATATATATATATATATATATATATATATATATATATATATATATACAACCAGAAATGTGGAAATGTACATGAAAAAGTTTGAAAGGAATGAGAAAGAGTTTTTTGATTGGTGATATGAATGGTAAAGTAGGGAATGTGAAGGTGGATGGAGTAGTTGGTGAGTGGGGTGAGCCTACTGAGATACATGAGAATGGCAGTGCTATTGTGGACATTTGTGCCGGGAAGGGGTTGGTGATAGCCAATACTCTCTTCAGGCACAAAATGATCCACAGGTATACATGGCGAGTGATGAGAAGGGTGGATGGTGAAGTGATTGAAAGGAAGGCAATAATTGATTATGTGTGTGTGGATGAAAGGATGCGAAGATGTGTAATGGATGCAAGAGCAGATAGAGGCTGGAGGAGTGGACTTTCTGACCACCACTTGGTGGTGGTCAGAATCAAGGTCCAAATAAAATGGAGAAATAGAAGGGAAGGACGGGATGAAGGAGTAGATGTTAGAGAGTGGAAATGTTACAAGAGGATGAGAAGAAGGCAGAATATAAGAGAGAAGTGGAGGAACTATTGGGTAAATATGAATTGGAGCAGATGGGGGACGTGGAAGGTGTGTGCAAGATATTCACAGAGGAAATATGTGCAGCATGTGAGGTGGTGTGTGAGGTGAAGAGAGGACGAAAGGGGGTGCAAGTTACAGCATGGTGGAATGAAAAGGTGAGACAGGCTGTGGCACAAAAGAAAAAAGCATATAATGAATGGATGAGAAATAGGGGCGTGGAAGAAGTTGAGAGACGGAAGAGAGAGTAATATGTAGAAAGGAAGAGAGAGGTTAAAAGATTATCAAGAGTGAGTAAAAAGAAAGTGGATGAAGATTTTGGAAGGAATTTGAGTGTCAAGTGGAGGGAATGTAAGAAAATGTTCTGGAAAGAGGTGAAAAGAGTAAGATGGGGTGGAAATAAAGTTAGCAGGGGAGTGAAAAATAAAAATGGTAGATTACTAGTGGAGAAGGGAGAAAAAGTGAGCAGATGAAGAGAACACTTTAAGAAATTGTTGAACATAGACAATGGAAGTATTGCGAGTATAAGTGGCTGGGGAATGGCTGGGAGAAGGAGGGAGGTGGGAAGACAGGAAGAAATCAGTAGGATAGAAGTTGTGGAAGCAATGAAGAAAGTTAAATTGGGAAAGCCCCAGGAATTGATGGAGTGTGTGGTGAAATGCTGAAGTATGGGGGAGAGATAGTAATAGAATGGACGTGGAAAATGTGCAGATTGGCCTGGGAGGAAGGTAGAGTCCTGGAGGATTGGAAGTCAGGTATAATTATTCCCTTGTGCAAAGGAAAAGGGGAAAAAGAAGTGTGTGGTAATCATAGGGGCATCTGTCTTCTTAGTATAATAGGAAAAGTGTATGGTAGGATACTTATTGACAGAGTTAGAGAAAGAACAGAGGAATTAGTTGGACAAGAACAGGGAGGCTTTAGGAAGGGAAGAGGTTGTGTAGATCAGATATTCATTCTTAGACCTTTAGTGGAAAAGTTTCTAGAGAAGGGAAAGAAGTTGTATGCGGCTTTCATGGATTTGGAGAAAGCATATGACAGGGTGGATAGACAAGGATTGTGGAAAGTGTTAAGAATATATGGAGTAGATGGGAAGTTGGTGAATGCTGTGAAGAGTATGTATGATGGTGCTAAGGCTGCAGTGCGTGTGGATGGTGAACTAAGTGAAATTTTCTCTTTGAAGGTTGGGTTGAAACAGTGATGTGTCATGTCTCCATGGTTGTTCAATCTGTACAT
>NC_136961.1:11790461-11835461 GCF_032717465.1 Coenobita brevimanus
GCTGCAAATTTGTTGCTGACAGGCACTGAGGGATCAGTATTCCATCGGACACACCAGACGTAAACAAAGTAACTGGGCTCTGACGTCATTGAGGATCCTGTTCACTACCACCAGAATGGTGGCTGGACTGGATGGATCGCCTGGGAACCTGAGACAGAGGAGCAGTATGAAATGACAGAGCTGAAACGAAGGAAACTTCAGGTCGATTAGATATAGACATGACCTTGCATCTAGCTTCCGTAAAGGCAATCCTCTCATGAGTGCCCAGAGACAAGACCTCATACTCAAATTTATATGTCACAATATTAGAGGAAGCTGCATGGTCACCTCCACAATTGACACAGCTGTCCATACAAAATTCAAATCCTCATGGGAACTTCCACACATTTATCGCAGGAAGCCCCTGGAATAGTCAACAACAAGATTTACTGATGTAGCCAAACTTCTGACAGTGATAACAACGTCCAGGCCAAAACTGCACAGTTACGACAGAGCGTCTGCATGATGAATTATCTGTGTGGTTTTAACAGTGCAGATCAAAATCCTGGCCTGAACGATATCCGTTGATGACAGAAAACATAACAGCACAGATTTGAACTGTAAAGTTAAACTGCAGCATGGGGAGGCAAAGTTGAAAGTTTGCTCAGTCCGCACACAGCGTCAGTTGGGGCTAGATGTCTGACATGTGCAATCTTGTACCTGTTTACACCAGTATTAACAGGTTACTTTCTTTTTTTTCATTCATGTTGCATTTACAGTATATTCATTTGCATGAAGAATAATAGGAGAACATATGTTGCAAACAAATTCATACCCAAATAAATACCATACCTTGCAGTTTTTGTCTTTTGTCTGGGGGAGGTGGTGGCTGAATCGGTAGAGAGGCGGCCTGCGGTCCTAATGGACCCAGGATCGAATCCTGGCTGGGGCAGGGAACAGTTTAAGGATTTGAATTTCCTAAAAAGCAGACTTTCCTGACCTACCAGATGACCCGCCGACATGTCGTAAAAATACCCCTGCTAATACCAATACACCAATCCTATATGAAACAGTCCTAGCATGTATTCAATATGGATGGTAGGTGTTAGCGCCGAAGTGGTGACATGTGGAGGTGTAGGAGGACTACTGGGCCTTGGGATAGGGCACTGCCCCTGAGAAATAGGCCCTGAAGCCTTTGCCCAGAGTCGGACACGTAAAAAACAAAAAAAAAAAAAATAATACAGCAAGAAGAGTTCTGCAAGTCTCAGGTATAACTTCACTCAGTGCATGTGGTGACATCGCTGTTCTGTACTGGAGGTCGCTATAGGATCTCCCTGTTGCGAGAAGCCTTAGAGCAGCAGGAGTAGACTGTAGCACCAGTTGAGCAGGGCAGTACTCCCAAGGCGGATGGAAAACTGATGACAAGGAGAGCTGGAGCTCTCGTTTCATCAGCTCTCAGGACTAGTTCCTGACCATCCCCCTTTCCTGAACTTTTTCACCGTTTCAGTAACACAGAGAGTAGGCCAGTATGCTCTCCAATACAAGTTTCTCTATCATCACGAAACTACATGCACAGTAAACGCTACACTTCCTTTTCAAAATTAGATCGAAGAAAAATGACGCAAAACAACAATGCCTTGGAGTCCCCGGGGGGGGGGGGGACAAATGCCCCTACCATCCACCCCTCTTCCGGCAACGACTCTTTGAGTTGCCTGGATCCACTGTCTGCCTCAATTCTTCTTCATTTCTCCAACATTCGCTGGCTTTCCTCTAACTTTCTCTCTGTTGAACACCACCTCTCCTCCTCTAAACCTCATCTTCTCTTTCTTACTGAGACTCAGCTGTCTGAGGCAACTGACAGCAAACCCTTCTCTGTGTCCTCCTACTTTCTCTATACTCATTTCAAAGCCAAAGCTGGATGTTGCGTATATGTACGCAACGACCTTTCTTGCTCTTGGGTTCCTGAACTTGATTCTTCTGAATTCTCTACACTCTGGCTTCGGCTCTCCTGTCATTCTGTGACTAAATATACCTGCACTGTTTACTTTTCTCCCAATTCTACTGACTATCAAAAATTCTTCTGTCTTCTACGATGGACCACATTCTATCCATTTCTCCTTTCTCTGAAATCTCCATTCTAGGAGATTTCATTGTTCACCACCACCTTTGGCTCTCACCTCCTTTGACTGATCCACCTGGTGAACAAGCCTTCATCCTTTCTATCCTTAATGATCTAGAGCAGCTTGTACAGCACGCTACCCGTATCCCTGACAGCCTTGGAGACAGCTCCAACGTACTTGACCTCTTCCTTACAATTAATCATTATGCTTACACTGTTGATCTTTTCTTTCCGTTGGGCTCATCCGATCATAACCTTGTTATTTTAACCTGTCCCATCGCTCCGGTACGGGCTGTGGACCCTCCAAAGAAACGTCCTCTGTGGCACTTTGGAGCTGCAGATTGAGAGGCATTCAGGCAGTACTTCTTTGATATTCTCTGGAATGATTATTGCTTCCGTGGCCACGAGCCACCTAAGTGTGCGCATTATGGAGGTTATTCTCTCGGGCATGGAAGCATACATTCCTTTCTCATATCCTCTGACTAATGCAAGAAAGCCTGGTTTAATCACGCTTGTTCTAATGCTGTCCGCAACAAGGAGAGGGGCTATAAAAGGTACCGGAGCTAACCCGCCATCGAATCACATCTTTTTTATGTTTCTGCCCGGAATCGTGCTAAGTCTGTTCTTCGCTCTACAAAAGATAATATCATCCATACTAAATGCTCTCAACTCTCCAACTCGAATTCTTCCCACTCCTTCTGGCACCTTGCCAATAACCTTTCTAACAACTTTATCTCATCATCCTTCCCTCCTCTTTTCTACTGTGATGGCTCTGTAGCTATTTCTTCTACTGATAAAGCAGATCTGTTTGCTTAGATTTTCTCCTCCAGTTCCACCTTTGACGATTCCAGTGCTGTTCCTCCATCACTTCCCCCCTCTGACTTCCTCATTCTTGACATTAAAATTTCTTCAGCTGCTTTATTTTCTGCCTTCACTGGCCTCAATACTAACAAGGCATATGGGCCTGATGGGGTCCCTCCTGTTGTCCTCAAGAACTGTTCTTCTGTGCTTACATCCTGCCTAGGTAACTCTTTCGCCTTTGTCTTTCTACTTCTACCTTTCCGTCTTGCTAGAAGTTTGATCTCATTCACCCAGTCCCAAAGAAGGGTGACCGTTCCCAACCCTATATCTATCGTCCAATTGCTTTAACATCCTGTGTTTCAAAAGTTTTTGAGTCCACTCTTAACAGACAAAATTTAAAGCATCTTTCCTATTACAACCTTCTTTCTGATCGTCAGTATGGGTTCCGTCAGGGACGCTCCACTGGCGATCTTCTCACCTACCTTTCAGATTCCTGGTCATCTTCATTTCGGGACTTTGGTGAAAGCGTTGCAATTGCACTTGACATCTCAAAGGGTTTCGACTGAGTCTGGCATAAAGCTTTAATTTCCAAACTGCCCTATTACGGGTTCTATCATTCTCTCTGTGCTTTCATCTATAGCTTCCTTTCCGGTCGTTCTATAGCTGCTGTTGTAGACGAGCATCATTCTTTCTATCTGTGTTTTCATCTATAGCTTCCCTTCTGGTCATTCCATAGCTGCTGTTGTAGTCGACCATCGTTCTTCTCCTGCATCTGTTTACAGTGGTGTTCCTCATTGCTCTGTCCTATCACCAACTCTCTCTTCTTCTAAACTGTACATCTAACCCTATCCACTCGTACGCTGATGATTCCACCCTTCACCTTTCCATTCGGTTCCCGCAACGTCCATCTCAGCAGTTACTTTAACAAACAAGGAATGAGGCTATGGCACACCTAATGTCTGACTTGGCTCGTATCTCTGACTGGGGTAAAAATAATCTTGGATGACATGTTTTTTAATGCATCAAAGATTCAGTTTCTACACCTATCAACCCGTCAAAATCTTCCACAGGAATACCCACTAATGTTTAATAATATCCAGCTCAATCCTGCATTATCCTTGAACATGCTTTGGGTTTCATTCACACGGGACTTGTCTTGGAAAAATCATATAACATCTTGTAAAATCTGCCTCCAAGAGATTAGGTGTCCTAAGCCGACTCCGTGCCTTCTTTCCTCCTGCACAGTTGTTGACTTTAAACAGGAGTTTTATTTGCCCCTGTTTAGAGTACAACTCTCATGTATGGGGAGGCTCCCCACTTACAGCTCTTCTCAATAGGGTGGAGTCAAAGGCTATTCGTCTCATCAGCTCTCCTCCTCTTACTGGCTCCCTTCAACCTTTGTCTCTTCACCGCGCTATTGTCTCTTTATCTCTTTTCTATCGCTACTTCAATGGTCACTGCTCCTCTGAACTGCCTGATTGCATCCCTCCACCTCTATGACGGGCGCGTAGCACCCGTCTAGCAACAAACTCTCATCCCTTTGCTGTCCAACTCATTAATGCAAGAGTTAACCGTTACTCTCAGTCCTTCATTTATGCAATAGGTCAACTCCGGAACTGTCTCCCTTTGTCTGTAGTTCCTACTTCCTATGATCTATCTTTCAAATGCAGTGTGTCCAGGTATCTCGAAATGAATGGATCGTGATTTTGGCTTTCTTTTGTATGGTTTTTGTTTTTTCTTGGAAGGAACGTTAATGCGGGCTCAACCTTTGGTTCCTTCTTCGTCTCATAAAAAAAAAAAAGTCAGACGTTCAGGAGTAATGGCTTTTCTCATACAAGTGTCCTATCTTTCAATTACATGAGCAACTAAAGATAAAAGTTGCAAAATAGTTTTCCTGTCATGCGAAGGTAATTGTATCAGCCATCATTTTCTAGTTTGAATTCTTCCATGTTCATGAGAGAAAATTGTTTGCTTTTCAACAGCCAGTTCTCACATCAGACTTCTTGTATTTCCCCCTTTTTCACTTGTTTTTAATAGCACATGCTACAGCATCAATGGCCAGAAGTAGGTCTTTGTCACTTCCGTCCATCTCGTCTACTGGATAATACTGACCAATAATTGTGCTGTGTGGATACACTGGCGGGATTCTGTTTTAACTGTGCAGTTTTGGCTTGCACAGTTAAACCAGAGCAAAAAACTGAGCGTGTGTAGCCGGCCTTAGCGACATCCAAGCAACCTTGATGGAAGAAGGAAGCTCAGTGGCATTGAAAGTCAGCAAATGGGAGGGCACAAGCAATAGGATACCATCAGTCTTCTAACGGAATCTTTCAACTTTAGAAACACCAAGGACCTTGAGTTCCTCAACAAGTTTCTCCTCTGAGTACCGGAGCACCTCCCAAGAGTAGAGCACCCCATGAGATTGGTTGAAAGTGGGATGCGGCGAGCATGTAACTGAGGCCCCAGACTCTCCAGAGCACAGAGTCTATCTCTTTCATCCGGAGAGGTGACCTCCACAAGGAAGTTCCTATCTTGTTGTGAAGCAGTTTTTTGCTCCATACCTCAAGCAGTAACATTTCAAAAATATCCAAGCCCATCACAGAAATACCCTCCACTGCATGGACCACCATTTACTGAGTGAAATGGGCAGGTCTGTAAAGACCAGGCAAGACCTGAGGTGGAGACTTTATAGAGAGAAGAGGATCAGACGCTCTACAAAACTGCGAACGAGCCAGTTGTTGTTAAGACTCAAGTGTGGCAATAAGCAAGGTACCTTTAGGAGATGGAACCTCTGCATCAGATGGGTCAGAGGGCAGGCCAGGAACAGATATGTGGTTGTCAGCTTTAAGGTCAGGTCGGTAGTGGGAGGGACGATCCATGGAATAAAGGCTAAATGACTTCATTCGCCCCTCCTCCATCCCCCTTGTAGCTCAACGGGATGGCTATATGTCCTAGATAGAACCACTGACAACCTCAGGGAAGTAAATGCAGGTAACCACCAGGGGACCTACACAAGCGTGACTCCAGGACAATAGGTTCCATCAGGTCCCACAGTGCCTGCTTGACCCTACCCACTGCAAGTGACCAGCTGATTGACCTGGTCGGGCCCAACTAGGCCTCCCATCTAGCCAGAGTAGGGGACAAAAGAGGTGTGTTGCTAACTGAATTGCTCAACACTCAGGACTCTCGTCTCCCAGCTTTACGGGAAGCCACACATGGCAAACATGTGGGGAGACAAAAACCCCGCCCAAGATGGAAGGTGGGCAGGGACAAGCGATATCACCAGCAGGCCTCCAGCAGGTAGGCAGGTCTTCAGAGTAGGTGGCACTGCCAGTCAAGCTTCAAGCCCCACCACCAGGTCAAGGTGACCCCAATCAGCAGGGTGTGGTTAGATATTATGGGCAGAGAGAATGGGTTTGAATAGGGTATTGAAAATTATGTATCTGAGTTAATTTGTAGGTAGAATGAGGAATAGTATCATAAGATGGTATATCATAAATGAGCGTCTTAGAAGGAGGTGTGGAAGCTGTTGAGGCTAGGGAACTGACAAGGAAGCAGCTTGCTCGTTATATTTTGTGTGAAGAAGTGTTTGACCAGGGTTTGTTACCCCATTTAACTTGCCTGTCGTCAGATGGACTCTGTATGATAGGTGAATGCGAGGCTAAGCGAGGTATAAGTTTGTACTTTTTAGGTAGAGCCAGGATTAGGGGATGGGGGGCTATAATTGTGAATGAATTGGAGTGTGACCAACTTAACTGAGCAAACTTTGTGTAGGATCTCATTTTGTCATGTTTGTTCTCGCTTTATGGACCCTGTCTCTCTGCACCCTAAGGTGGGACAGGTGTGGATGATTATTTTTGTGCACCGATACACTGCCTTCTCAGTCGTTTAGTTCAAACCTGATGAGGAATAAGAGGATACACTATAGATGGTAATCGATAGCAAATCGGTATTGACAATGATTACTATATCAAACATTAAGTTACTTATGAAAAAGTATTTTTTTTTTCTTGTCAATAATCAGTTTAGAATGGAACTGAAAACCACGTCTGTATTATACGTTTGGTGTACGGTAGATCGGGGCACCCGCCATCCAGTTTCTTGATATAGCACAAGATTTTTGTCTGTTTGACATGCCAAATGTTTGGAAACTCCCTGTACTGTTGTTTGCAGATGATATTGTGTTGTTCAGTGAAGACGAAGGGGAGCTGCAAGGCTTGGTGGATGAGTATGGGAGAGTGTGTAAGAAATGGAATCTAAAGGAGAATGTAGGGAAGTGTAAAGTTATGGTCTTCGAAAGAGGTGAAGTCAGTCAATTAACAGTGAGTTTGAATGATGAGGAAATGGAAAATGTAAGTAGGTTTAAGTACCTGGGTAGTGTGATGAGTAAGGGTGGAAGTTTGGAGGGTGAACTGCTTGAAAGGGTACAACAAGGAAGAAAGGTTCCTGGTTCCTTGAAGGCAGTGGGAAGAAACAGGGAAGTGAACATGGAAGTGAAATATTACATGACAGTTGTAATGCTGGGTAGAATTAGGCTCGACTTCTCGTACCTATTTTACCCAACGTGGAGCGGGGTCCTCTTTCG
This sequence comes from Coenobita brevimanus, assembly GCF_032717465.1. Lineage (NCBI taxonomy): Eukaryota > Metazoa > Arthropoda > Malacostraca > Decapoda > Coenobitidae > Coenobita > Coenobita brevimanus. The sequence continues at coordinate 11,797,943 of NC_136961.1, forward strand.
AGACCGGAGCTAGTGCAATAAAGAGAGGTAGGACATAAAAACCTTCGGCAACACCATACACGTATATTACCACAGTCAGACACAGGACACTTCAGCAAACATTATAACACAATATAGAGCAATACAAAAACCTTATCTAAAATATTGTGTATCTCGCAGGATACTGGCTTTCTAGATACTAATGACAATACAACAAATCTTAGTACTAGGAGTGCAGTAAATACAGGTGGGCGCGGAGCGCGTGAGGAGGGGGGGGGGGAAGTTTGTGATCCGCCAGGAGGAGGTAGGGGAGACACGGAGAGTGACTTAAAACGGCGAGGAGACAGTTATGGTAATATTGAAGGATGCCCGATATTAACAAGGGAGTTTAGGTGTTTTCTGTTGGCGAAGATTCTTTGACAAATAACTCTGATTCTTACTTTGGCTTTAAGAGCGGGAGCGAGGAATGGAGAGAGTCTTTAGGAATAGCGTACGGGGGAGGGGAATATCGTTAATACTCGCCTTCCTTGATATGTAGGCACAAACTTATTCCTTACACATTTTCTAGGTATGATATGTAGACTCTCGCTTCACAACGCGTAACAAAGTCGGAATACTCGTAAGTACTATTCCACCATATTACTTAGAGGCTAGCCAATAGAACTCCAATAATGTTTTAGTCTTTCTTCGGGTTCTAGAGATATGTCTTTAGAAAGATTCGGGGTGACACTCGCACGTATTTTCACTTTAGGTCTCAACCCACATTCTCGTCCTTCAACTGGATATTGTGTTCCGATTTACCCTAATGGAGATTACATAAAGTCACTGCACAATACTTATTCTAAGAGAGAGGGAGTCACACTTAACCTACTTCACGATTGTTACAGGGTCACTCGTATTTCCTCATAGAGAGAAATAAGGACACGTCATCGGCGATCCGGTCGGACTGAGGGCGTCGTCAGGGCGGGGCGAGCCGGGAGGGCACGGGGCGGCTCGCGAGGGCGTCCTTTCGCGTCCGGGGGTTTCCGGACTGGGCTTCGGCGTCAGGCCCATAGGACTGGGGCCGAAGAGGTCTAGGAACCTCTGGGTCAGGTCCCGGCGTCGCGGGGGCGTGGTGAGGTCTCACCCGGGCGTCCTAGGGTGGGCCGGAAGAGGCGACAGACTCCGGTCTCCCACGACCAGGGGCGCCGTCAGGGGAGGGCTGCGGCAACGGCTGTCACGGGGGCCCGACAGGTGTGTCTGCTCGAAGGCCACGCGTAGGGAACAGAGGCCGGGGGAAACAGGGAGGTCTCTCCGGGATATTCTGGAGCGAGACCCCTGAAGTTCAGCCTCCGGTTGTGGAGACGTCCCTCTCCTCACTACACCCTGGGAGCGACCATCGATCGTCTCTACCTGGACACTGGGGGAGCGACCATTGATCGTCTCTACCCGAATATTGTGGGAGCGACCATTGATCGTCTCGACCGGAGTGCTGAGGGAGCGACCGTTGATCGTCTCTACCTGAGCTTTGGGGGAGCGACCATTGATCATCTCTACCTGGATTTTGGGGGAGCGACCATTGATCGTCTCTACCCGAGCACTGTGGGAGCGACCATTGATCGTCTCTATCCGAGCACTGTGGGAGCGACCATTGATCGTCTCAACCGGAGGGCCAAGGGAGCGACCATTGATCGTCTCTACTTGGGTTTTGGGGGAGCGACCATTGATCTTCTCTACCTGAGCTTTGGGGGAGCGACCATTGATCGTCTCGACCGGAGGGCTAAGGGAGCGACCATTGATCGTCTCTACCTGAGCTTTGGGGGAGCGACCATTGATCGTCTCTACCTGGATTTTGGGGGAGCGACCATTGATCGTCTCTACCCGAGCACTGTGGGAGCAACCATTGATCGTCTCAACCGGAGGGCCAGGGAGCGACCATTGATCGTCTCTACTTGGGTTTTGGGGGAGCGACCATTGATCTTCTCTACCTGAGCTTTGGGGGAGCGACCATTGATCGTCTCGACCGGAGGGCTAAGGGAGCGACCATTGATCGTCTCTACCTGAGCTTTGGGGGAGCGACCATTGATCGTCTCTACCTGGATTTTGGGGGAGTGACCATTGATCGTCTGTACCCGAGCACTGTGGGAGCGACCGTTGATCGTCTCAACCGGAGGGCCAAGGGAGCGACCATTGATCGTCTCTACCTGGATGTTGTGGGAGCGACCATTGATCGTCTCTACCGGGATTTTAAGGGAGCAACCATTGATCGTCTCTACCAATTCACTTTGGGAGCGACCATAGATCGTCTCTACCAATTCACTTTGGGAGCGACCATAGATCGTCTCTACCAATTCACTTTGGGAGCAACCATAGATCGTCTCTACCAGAGGGGCGCTGCCTGGAGTATTGTTTCTGACTCCACCCCTAGCTAACTCGGTGATTCCGCCACGCGAAGGTAGTGTCTTTCGCCTATGGTGGCGGCGGCATGGTAGTTGAATGTCACAGGGGCGCACGGCCCGGGCTGACATACGTCGTTGTTGCCCGGAATGGTGGTGGCTGGTGGCGGCTACCCCGTGGGGTCCGAGTGGGGGTGTCGGCATTCTCGTGGGCGAACTCCGTTGTTTCTGGTTCGCCTCGTTGTCGGGGATACTATGGTATTCTCCGGAATATTCCGGAGTACCATATGTGTGTCCGTCAAAGCCACGCATTTCACCACCGTGTTCTTGAAAAAAGCCACGTCCCTGTGGCTGGAGGTGGAACGCTAGAGTGTTGGAGGTGGTGTAAATGGGCTGGAGGTGTCAGAGTGTGTTCTGCCAGGCGACAGTGTAAGAATTTTCCTCCTGTGGTTGGTCATAGGTGAGGAAGAGGGTGGAGGGGGTGGTGGTGTGCTGGAGGATATTTAACAGGTGGTGTGGCCCGCGGAGCCGGTGGTTCTTGGTAAAGGAAGGGGCCCATACAGCCCGCTTAATTCTCATGTTGCTTGGTGTGGCTGTCGGTGTGGTTGGAGGTTGAATGCTGGATAGAGTGGGTGATGGCCGGGTTTTGTGTCGCGGTAATGCGGCGTTGAGTCTCTGGGAAATATAGGTAGGAGGGCTTTGGGCCTGATGTAGCTTGACGGTGTGTGTGTATCGGGTGGGTGGGCATAAGAGTCGGCCGGAGGGGGTGGTGGTGGTGGTTCTGAGGGTGGGTGTGGGTGGGGAAGCAGGCGTGCGGAGTGGGCGGGGTCGGTTAGCTCGGGCCGTCGCGCGTGTTGGGGACGCAGAAGAAGGTGAGACCGTCGGAGTGGGCGTGCGTAGGTGTGGAGGGGAGAGGGCGGTGGTAGTGGGTTGTCCTGCGGGGGTGGCGGGGTGGGCGGGGCACGTGGGCTTGGGTGGAAAGGGTGAGGCAGCGGAGGGAAGGGGTGAGGGTGAGCGAGGCGTGGCGGGTGAGATGTCAGGTGTGGTGCAGGGGGTGGTGGAGGCGGTGGAGGCTGAGGTGGTAGGGGAGGTGGAGGGGGATGGCGAGGAGGAACCATCGCACTCGTATGTGGAAGTGACGGGCGGTGCGGGAGCAGGGGGGGGTTGGGGTTGTGAGGTCGGTAGTGGTGGTGAGGTGGCAGGAGAGTTGGCTTGGAGGGTAGGTGGCGAGGAGGGAGTGCGATCTTGTGGTGCCATCCCGGTGTTTGGTGGTGGAGTGGTCTGGGCGGTAGCAGGGCTCTGTGCTAGTGGTGTGGGGTGGGCGGTGGGTACGAAGCTAGGGGATGGTGTGGGTGTGGGGGCGATGGCGGACGGTGTGCGGTGCTGAACCCGTGGTGGCCTGGCAGGGGCTGTGGAGTGGGATGTGGAAGGTGGGGTGTGCCGTCGGAGCCGAGGAAAGGTGGGGTGAAGTGTAGGGGGAGAGAGAGACGGTGGTGGTGGGGAGGTGTGGTCTCGCGGGGTTGTTTGAATGCTCGGGGATGAGGAGGAGGGTGTGATAGGGAAGGTGAATGAGTTAACCTTGTGGGCGGGGAAAGCGAACGGTGGTGAAGTGATGGCAGTGGGTGGCGCGGGGTGGGAGATGGAAGGCAGTAGACGGGGGGAGGTGGTTTTAGGAAGTAGGTTAGGGGAAGAGGTGGAGAGGGTCCTAGGAGGCCTGTGAAGAGGGAGGCCGGTTTTGTGTTCCGGGAGTATAGTGGTGTGTGGGGTGGGAAGGTTAGAACTAGGGGCAAGAATAGGGGAAGGTAGAACAGAAGAGATAGTGAGAGGGGGGGAAAAGGAAAGATAACGTTCTCCCCTGTCGTAGACTGGGGGAGAGGTGAGGTGGCCCCCGCCATTACGGTGGGATGCGGGGGCAGGGGGGCGCTTTTTGTTTTTCCCCTTTTGTTTTTTCTTCCTCTGGGGCTTAGGGGAATTTGCGTAAGGTGGGGAGGTTTGTAAGTGCCCTCGTGTCATTTGGCTGCACTGGGCAGCTTCTAGCTGCTCACGGATGTCGTGGATCGGACATCCGTGGTAGCACGGAGAAAATTCCCACGGGTTGATGGTGATGAGGTCAACGGGGAATTTATTTCGCCGATGCGTTGAGGGGTGGCATGGACGGCTAAAAGGCACCTCATTAAATTGATATCTCTATCCATGTCTCCTGTTGGATCATGGATAGTGAAGTGTTGTCTTACAACACTTGGGAGTACTCTGAGCAGAGTATTAAATGTGTGTTGATCCCGGGTTTCTTCATCTGCCTCCGGGTAGGCAGCAGTAACCAGGCGTCTTGCCTGTAACAGGGTATTATCTAAATCCCCGTCATAAGTAAAACTATCCAATTTGGATAGAGCCACCACTTTCCCTAGTGATGGGGTGATGGCTTGGACAGCGAACTTGGTAAAGTTCTGCCAGGCGAGTTCTGGGACAATTTTCGGCGCAATATTCGCTGCAGCTTTACCCAGTAGTGGTAGTGTGACTGCAATTTTTTGTTGGTCATTGTCGAAGCCAATATCCAGTAAGGGTTTAACTATTGCAAGATATGTGTGTATGTCATACTGGTCAGGGTCAAACTTGGGTAACTGAACGTGCGGTTTAGTTGCCATTTTTCCAAATATTTCCTGCTTACCTCTCTTCAACGCTCGGATCTAGAACCACCGCTGGCCACCAGTGTAATGCTGGGTAGAATTAGGCTCGACTTCTCGTACCTGTTTTACCCAACGTGGAGCGGGGTCCTCTTTCGAGACCGGAGCTAGTGCAATAAAGAGAGGTAGGACATAAAAACCTTCGGCAACACCATACACGTATATTACCACAGTCAGACACAGGACACTTCAGCAAACATTACAACACAATATAGAGCAATACAAAAACCTTATCTAAAATATTGTGTATTTCGCAGGATACTAGCTTTCTAGATACTAATGACAATACAACAAATCTTAGTACTAGGAGTGCAGTAAATACAGGTGCGCGCGGAGCGCGTGAGGAGGGGGGGGGAAGTTTGTGATCCGCCAGGAGGAGGTAGGGGAGACACGGAGAGTGACTTAAAACGGCTAGGAGACAGTTATGGTAATATTGAAGGATGCCCGATATTAACAAGGGAGTTTAGGTGTTTTCTGTTGGCGAAGATTCTTTGACAAATAACTCTGATTCTTACTTTGGCTTTAAGAGCGGGAGCGAGGAATGGAGAGTCTTTAGGAATAGCGTACGGGGGAGGGGAATATCGTTAATACTCGCCTTCCTTGATATGTAGGCACAAACTTATTCCTTACACATTTTCTAGGTATGATATGTAGACTCTCGCTTCACAACGCGTAACAAAGTCGGAATACTCGTAAGTACTATTCCACCATATTACTTAGAGGCTAGCCAATAGAACTCCAATAATGTTTTAGTCTTTCTTCGGGTTCTAGAGATATGTCTTTAGAAAGATTCGGGGTGACACTCGCACGTATTGTCACTTTAGGTCTCAACCCACATTCTCGTCCTTCAACTGGATATTGTGTTCCGATTTACCCTAATGGAGATTACATAAAGTCACTGCACAATACTTATTCTAAGAGAGAGGGAGTCACACTTAACCTACTTCACGATTGTTACAGGGTCACTCGTATTTCCTCATAGAGAGAAATAAGGACACGTCATCGGCGATCCGGTCGGACTGAGGGCGTCGTCAGGGCGGGGCGAGCCGGGAGGGCACGGGGCGGCTCGCGAGGGCGTCCTTTCGCGTCCGGGGGTTTCCGGACTGGGCTCCGGCGTCAGGCCCATAGGACTGGGGCCGAAGAGGTCTAGGAACCTCTGGGTCAGGTCCCGGCGTCGCGGGGGCGTGGTGAGGTCTCGCCCGGGCGTCCTAGGGCGGGCCGGAAGAGGCGACAGACTCCGGTCTCCCACAACCAGGGGCGCCGTCAGGGGAGGGCTGCGGCAGCGGCTGTCACGGGGGCCCGACAGGTGTGTCTGCTCGAAGGCCACGCGTAGGGAACAGAGGCCGGGGGAAACAGGGAGGTCTCTCCGGGATATTCTGGAGCGAGATCCCTGAAGTTCAGCCTCCGGTTGTGGAGACGTCCCTCTCCTCACTACACCCTGGGAGCGACCATCGATCGTCTCTACCTGGACACTGAGGGAGCGACCATTGATCGTTTCTACCCGAATATTGTGGGAGCGACCATTGATCGTCTCGACCGGAGTGCTGAGGGAGCGACCGTTGATCGTCTCTACAAGTACCTGAGCTTTGGGGGAGCGACCATTGATCGTCTCTACCTGGATTTTGGGGCAGCGACCATTGATCGTCTCTACCCGAGCACTGTTGGAGCGACCGTTGATCGTCTCAACCGGAGGGCCTAGGGAGCGACCATTGATCGTCTCTACCTGGATGTTGTGGGAGCGACCATTGATCGTCTCTACCGGAATTTTAAGGGAGCGACCATTGATCGTCTCTACCAATTCACTTTGGGAGCGACCATAGATTGTCTCTACCAATTCACTTTGGGAGAGACCATAGATCGTCTCTACCAATTCACTTTGGGAGCGACCATAGATCGTATCTACCAATTCACTTTGGGAGCGACCATAGATCGTCTCTACCAATTCACTTTGGGAGCGACCATAGATCATCTCTACCAATTCACTTTGGGAGCGACCATAGATCGTCTCTACCAATTCACTTTGGGAGCGACCATAGATCATCTCTACCAGAGGGGCGCTGCCTGGAGTATTGTTTCTGACTCCACCCCTAGCTAACTCGGTGATTCCGCCACGCGAAGGTAGTGTCTTTCACCTACGGTGGCGGCGGCGTGGTGGTTGAATGTCACAGGGGCGCACGGCCCGGGCTGACATACGTCGTTGTTGCCCGGAATGGTGGTGGCTGGTGGCGGCTACCCCGTGGGGTCCGAGTGGGGGTGTCGGCATTCTCGTGGGCGAACTCCGTTGTTTCTTGTTCGCCTCGTTGTCGGGGATACTATGGTATTCTCCGGAATATTCCGGAGTACCATATGTGTGTCCGTCAAAGCCACGCATTTCAACAGTATTATGATACCACCTCTAACGTATGGAAATGAAGCTTGGACACTGTTGGAGGGACATAAGTCAAGAGTGAGAGCAGTGGAAATGAGTTATTTGAGAGGAACCTGTAGAGTCACATGGAGAGACAGGCTGAGAAATGAGGATGTGAAAAAGTGTTGTGGTGTGGATGTGGATGTGAAAGGAAGCGTTAGGAGAAACACATTGAGGTGGTTTGGCCGTGTCGAGAGGATGGAGGTGAGAGACTGACGAGGAGAGTGTATGTGAGTGAGGTGGAGGGAGAGAGAGGGAGGGGAAGGCCAAGGATGACATTGAGGGATGGAGAGGAGAGGTATATGAGAGAAGGGGGTGTCAACTGGGAACAGGGCAGTGAAATGGCGGGGGACAGGGTGACGTGGAGGCGATTTGTTTGTGGCCACCCCGTATAAGGGATTAAGGCGTCTAGCAATAGATAGATAGATACGTAGTTTGTACTCAAGGAGGTTTAGGCACTCTAACTGGATGCGACCAGTAAGGGTTTCCTTCTGAGAGATGGAATTCATTGTTCAAATAATGTCACAGAGAAGAGGAAGTTGGTCACCCTTGCTCTAAGTGTCAAGGCTGAAATGTCCCTATGCGCATGATGGAGGAAAAAAAAAAAGACATGCATGATAAATGGTATGTGAAGCGCATCTGTCTGTCCATCTATCTGTTTATATCAATCTGTCTCTCTATGGTCCTCTCTTCATCAATATATATATATATATATATATATATATATATATATATATATATATATATATATATATATATATATATATATATATATATATATATTAGAGTTTTACGCCGTGTGCCCTTTTTTCAATATGGGCTAATGTGTTGCCCCAGGGTAGAGGAACTTTGGTTTTGAACCATGTAGCACTTTTTGACCGGATGCCCTTCCTGATGTCTACCCATGACCACTGGGTTGACTCGAACCTCCGATCCTTTGGTCAGAGAGCTCTGACCCACTGAGACACGGCTGCTACAACCAGCTAGGTGACAGGAGTGCTCTACCTCTCCAGGCGAGGCAACTTACTTTGGCACGCTGTGCCAGGTGCTCTACCACTGAGCCCCCATGCCCCCATATATATATAGATAGATAGATAGATAGATAGATAGACAGAGAGAAAGAGATTGATTGATTGATTGATTGATTGATAGATAGATTGATTGATAAATAGACAGATAGATAGATATATGTCTATCTATCTATCTCTCTATCTATCTATATATATAAATATAGATCTCTCTCTCTATAAATAGATACATAGATAGGTAGATTGATATTTAAATCTATTTATATATATATATATATATATATATATATATATATATATATATATATATATATATATATATATATATATATATATATATATATATATATATATATAAAAGCAAATGCTTGGCTTAGGCCTGTGAAGTTGAGCCAGGATGTCTGGGGCTTAATGGTGTGCAAATGAATGTCTAGCCCTTTTTCTCTCTGTCTATAGCCACATGCCATAATCCCGTATGGGGTTGCCATTTGTCTTTGAGTTAATTTTTTAAAGGGGAGCGGCACTAACCGTCTGCCAGCCCACTTCTTGACACGCAGGAAACAAGTTTATTTTGGTTATATGGTTACCACCCAGCACTGTACATGGATTCCTGGATCACAGGGAACCATTAGACCTGTCACCTAATGTACAATAACCTGAAAAGGAAAGAAAGTAATGAAAAGCGATAGGAGAGATGGAAAAAAAAGGAAGAGAGGAGGAAAGATAGAAAATGAATGATAAAGGTGACGAAGGAAGTGGGCAGCAGTACTGCAAGTGAGTGGATGATGGTCGCCACCTCCTACCACCAAGTTTGAGGGTGCAAGTGGGAAATTTGCATCACTGTAGACGATACAAGTGGCCATTCAGGTCACAGGTAGAGTTTTGCATTACTGTAAAACATACAAGTGTTCTCAAGAATGCAGGCGGGTGTGGGTGGGTTTTCCACCACTGCAATTCATACAACTAGACCAACTAGATGCAGGCAAGGTAGAGAAGGGAACTCCAATAGGCTACGGTGATCCACAAGTCTTGCTCACAACTTCCGGCGCCAGCAAGACCTTACTGTGAACACAACTTCAGAAGCCCCCCCTAAGATGAACAAAATCATGTGATAAAGATGATATTGGTATAATAGTAAAAAGATATAAAAAGGCAAAGACTAAGTTAAGATAAAAAAAAAAAAAAACAGGGCGGGGTAATAACGAACCGTAAGTGTGCCAGCGAATTAGTATAGATGAAAAGTGTAAAGCAGTGTATGACTAAACATCACACAACTGGACATGGTAAGGTTTAGGTGGAGACTGTAAGTATGGAAAAAAAAGGATAACAAGGAAGAGGGTTCACTTTTTTTTTTTTTTTTTTTTACGTGTACGACTCTGGGCAAAGGCTTCAGGGCCTATTTCTTGGGGGCAGTGACCTATCCCAAGGCCCAGTAGTCCTCCTACATCTCCACATGTCACCACTTCGGCGCTAACACCCACCATTCATATTGAATACATGCTAGGGCTGTTTAATACAGGACGGTGTATTGGTATTAGCGGGGGTATTTTTATTACATGCCGGCGGGTCATCTGGTAGATCAGGAAAGTCTGCTTTAGGAAATTCATATCCTTAAACTGTTCCCTGCCCCAGCCGGGATTCGATCCTGGGTCCATTAGGACTGCAAGCCGCCTCTCTACCGAAAAGAGATGGCGTCCATGCGGATCCTCTTCTCACGTACTAGCAGAGACAATAATAGTGCAAGAAAATCCTAAGCAGTAGCCAGTGCTGCCTCATCACCATCATGTAATGTGAGATATGCACTTGTGGGGAGAGTGACCCGTGTGTGGAGGAAGTTCCATATCATGTCCTGCGTTGGGCTGTCTACCTCAAAGTCTTCATGAAGCGAGCCCTTGACTCACTGTCCATTACCACACGAATAGTCCAGGAATTCTTTATCCATGCAGGGGAAGCGAGTGAAAGCAAGGAGCACAGGTGAGAATGGGTGAGCACAAGCACCAGCAAGAAGGCCCCAGAGGAGGGCGGGCCGAGGCAGTTTAGTAAATCAACCTTCTCCTGGTGGAGTTGGTCCTTCTTGCTCACTCCAAGCTTTACTCCTAGGCTGTCATTTTTTTATCGAAATCTACAAATCCATTGTAGAGGAAGAGGTCAGAGTTGGGGCGATGAGTGTAATGTGCGGTGAACTGTTTCCCAGCCTTAAAGTCTCTCTGGGCCAAACACACACTCAGCTGCTTTTTACAGTTGTAATCTGTTGAGTATGTACCTTGCTGGTGATTACACACTTCACAGGCAGGTATAAGTACCATCTGTCCACTACTAGTGTCTTCACTGCAACCAACTGGGATGCAGTATTGTCGTGTCATCACAGTAGGTACTGCCTATTTATATGCATCAGAAGTACTATAGTCCCTAACTGGCCAGCTCTTGGCTTCGCAGGTGCAATGTGGATATAGAAGTACTGGCAGGCAGTATTTTGAAACAGCTTTACTGCCTGCTCTGAGCCACTCTGACTATTGGTTAACCCACTTCCCCAGCACACATTGCCCATGTGTTGCACGATGGATTCCCCCTTCATGAAAGAACTTAGATAAGACTGCTTGGCAATCTTCAGTAAGCATGGCCTCAAGTGGAACAGCCAGCACCTCCTTTCCTTAATTCAGGTCTGCAGCCACACGCATGCCCAGGCCCTGTTCAACAAAGTCACCAATCTTGACACCCAACATGATGTTCTAACTGGAAAAGGTCAGCCGGCTCCAAACGAGAGTATTTGGAAAGCTGGATGTTTTTCTCAAGTTTACGCCCTTTCTCAAAGAGTTGATACCTTTCCAAGTACTCTATCCATTCCTGGCCTGGAGTGAAGGCAGCCACAGTACCTGGTAGCTTGGTACGACAAGAAGCTGTATATTCTACGACATCTCCACTTTAACATTCCACTTCACTGTTCATATCCTGTCGTAGACTGGGGGAGAGGTGAGGTGGCCCCCGCCATTACGGTGGGATGCGGGGGCAGGGGGGCGCTTTTTGTTTTTCCCTTTTTGTTTTTTCTTCCTCTGGGGCTTAGGGGAATTTGCGTAAGGTGGGGAGGTTTGTAAGCGCCCTCATGTCATTTGGCTGCACTGGGCAGCTTCTAGCTGCTCACGGATGTCGTGGATCGGACATCCGTGGTAGCACGGAGAAAATTCCCACGGGTTGATGGTGATGAGGTCAACGGGGAATTTATTTCGCCGATGCGTTGAGGGGTGGCATGGACGGCTAAAAGGCGCCTCATTAAATTGATATCTCTATCCATGTCTCCTGTTGGATCATGGATAGTGAAGTGTTGTCTTACAACACTTGGGAGTACTCTGAGCAGAGTATTAAATGTGTGTTGATCCCGGGTTTCTTCATCTGCCTCCGGGTAGGCAGCAGTAACCAGGCGTCTTGCCTGTAACAGGGTATTATCTAAATCCCCGTCATAAGTAAAACTATCCAATTTGGATAGAGCCACCACTTTCCCTAGTGATGGGGTGATGGCTTGGACAGCGAACTTGGTAAAGTTCTGCCAGGCGAGTTCTGGGACAATTTTCGGCGCAATATTCGCTGCAGCTTTACCCAGTAGTGGTAGTGTGACTGCAATTTTTTGTTGGTCATTGTCGAAGCCAATATCCAGTAAGGGTTTAACTATTGCAAGATATGTGTGTATGTCATACTGGTCAGGGTCAAACTTGGGTAACTGAACGTGCGGTTTAGTTGCCATTTTTCCAAATATTTCCTGCTTACCTCTCTTCTACGCTCGGATCTAGAACCACCGCTGGCCACCAGTGTAATGCTGGATAGAATTAGGCTCGACTTCTCGTACCTGTTTTACCCAACGTGGAGCGGGGTCCTCTTTCGAGACCGGAGCTAGTGCAATAAAGAGAGGTAGGACATAAAAACCTTCGGCAACACCATACACGTATATTACCACAGTCAGACACAGGACACTTCAGCAAACATTACAACACAATATAGAGCAATACAAAAACCTTATCTAAAATATTGTGTATTTCGCAGGATACTAGCTTTCTAGATACTAATGACAATACAACAAATCTTAGTACTAGGAGTGAAGTAATACAGGTGACATGGAGCGCGTGAGGAGGGGGGGGGGAAGTTTGTGATCCGCCAGGAGGAGGTAGGGGAGACACGGAGAGTGACTTAAAACGGCGAGGAGACAGTTATGGTAATATTGAAGGATGCCCGATATTAACAAGGGAGTTTAGGTGTTTTCTGTTGGCGAAGATTCTTTGACAAATAACTCTGATTCTTACTTTGGCTTTAAGAGCGGGAGCGAGGAATGGAGAGTCTTTAGGAATAGCGTGCGGGGGAGGGGAATATCGTTAATACTCGCCTTCCTTGATATGTACGCACAAACTTATTCCTTACACATTTTCTAGGTATGATATGTAGACTCTCGCTTCACAACGCGTAACAAAGTCGGAATACTCGTAAGTACTATTCCACCATATTACTTAGAGGCTAGCCAATAGAACTCCAATAATGTTTTAGTCTTTCTTCGGGTTCTAGAGATATGTCTTTAGAAAGATTCGGGGTGACACTCGCACGTATTTTCACTTTAGGTCTCAACCCACATTCTCGTCCTTCAACTGGATATTGTGTTCCGATTTACCCTAATGGAGATTACATAAAGTCACTGCACAATACTTATTCTAAGAGAAAGGGAGTCACACTTAACCTACTTCACGATTGTTACAGGGTCACTCGTATTTCCTCATAGAGAGAAATAAGGACACGTCATCGGCGATCCGGTCGGACTGAGGGCGTCGTCAGGGCGGGGCGAGCCGGGAGGGCACGGGGCGGCTCGCGAGGGCGTCCTTTCGCGTCCGGGGGTTTCCGGACTGGGCTCCGGCGTCAGGCCCATAGGACTGGGGCCGAAGAGGTCTAGGAACCTCTGGGTCAGGTCCCGGCGTCGCGGGGGCGTGGTGAGGTCTCGCCCGGGCGTCCTAGGGCGGGCCGGAAGAGGCGACAGACTCCGGTCTCCCACGACCAGGGGCGCCGTCAGGGGAGGGCTGCGGCAGCGGCTGTCACGGGGGCCCGACAGGTGTGTCTGCTCGAAGGCCACGCGTAGGGAACAGAGGCCGGGGGAAACAGGGAGGTCTCTCCGGGATATTCTGGAGCGAGACCCCTGAAGTTCAGCCTCCGGTTGTGGAGACGTCCCTCTCCTCACTACACCCTGGGAGCGACCATCGATCGTCTCTACCTGGACACTGGGGGAGCGACCATTGATCGTCTCTACCCGAATATTGTGGGAGCGACCATTGATCGTCTCGACCGGAGTGCTGAGGGAGCGACCGTTGATCGTCTCTACAAGTACCTGAGCTTTGGGGGAGCGACCATTGATCGTCTCTACCTGGATTTTGGGGCAGCGACGATTGATCGTCTCTACCCGAGCACTGTGGGAGCGACCGTTGATCGTCTCAACCGGAGGGCCAAGGGAGCGACCATTGATCGTCTCTACCTGGATGTTGTGGGAGCGACCATTGATCGTCTCTACCGGGATTTTAAGGGAGCGACCATTGATCGTCTCTACCAATTCACTTTGGGAGCGACCATAGATCGTCTCTACCAATTCACTTTGGGAGAGACCATAGATCGTCTCTACCAATTCACTTTGGGAGCGACCATAGATCGTATCTACCAATTCACTTTGGGAGCGACCATAGATCGTCTCTACCAATTCACTTTGGGAGCGACCATAGATCGTCTCTACCAATTCACTTTGGGAGCGACCATAGATCGTCTCTACCAATTCACTTTGGGAGCGACCATAGATCATCTCTACCAGAGGGGCGCTGCCTGGAGTATTGTTTCTGACTCCACCCCTAGCTAACTCGGTGATTCCGCCACGCGAAGGTAGTGTCTTTCACCTACGGTGGCGGCGGCGAGGTGGTTGAATGTCACAGGGGCGCACGGCCCGGGCTGACATACGTCGTTCTTGCCCGGAATGGTGGTGGCTGGTGGCGGCTACCCCGTGGGGTCCGAGTGGGGGTGTCGGCATTCTCGTGGGCGAACTCCGTTGTTTCTTGTTCGCCTCGTTGTCGGGGATACTATGGTATTCTCCGGAATATTCCGGAGTACCATATGTGTGTCCGTCAAAGCCACGCATTTCAACAGTATTATGATACCACCTCTAACGTATGGAAATGAAGCTTGGACACTGTTGGAGGGACATAAGTCAAGAGTGAGAGCAGTGGAAATGAGTTATTTGAGAGGAGCCTGTAGAGTCACATGGAGAGACAGGCTGAGAAATGAGGATGTGAAAAAGTGTTGTGGTGTGGATGTGGATGTGAAAGGAAGCGTTAGGAGAAACACATTGAGGTGGTTTGGCCGTGTGGAGAGGATGGAGGTGAGAGACTGACGAGGAGAGTGTATGTGAGTGAGGTGGAGGGAGAGAGAGGGAGGGGAAGGCCAAGGATGACATTGAGGGATGGAGAGGAGAGGTATATGAGAGAAGAGGGTGTGAACTGGGAGCAGGGCAGTGAAATGGCGGGGGACAGGTTGACGTGGAGGCGATTTGTTTGTGGCCACCCCGTATAAGGGATTAAGGCGTCTAGCAATAGATAGATAGATACGTAGTTTGTACTCAAGGAGGTTTAGGCACTCTAACTGGATGCGACCAGTAAGGGTTTCCTTCTGAGAGATGGAACTCTGACCCATTGAGACACGGCTGCTACAACCAGCTAGGTGACAGGAGTGCTCTACCTCTCCAGGCGAGGCAACTTACTTTGGCACGCTGTGCCAGGTGTTCTACCACTGAGCCCCCATGCCCCCATATATATAGAGATAGATAGATAGATAGATAGATAGACAGAGAGAAAGAGATTGATTGATTGATTGATTGATAGATTGATTGATTGATAAATAGACAGATAGATAGATATATGTCTATCTATCTATCTCTCTATCTATCTATATATATAAATATAGATCTCTCTCTCTATAAATAGATACATAGATATGTAGATTGATATTTAAATCTATTTATATATATATATATATATATATATATATATATATATATATATATATATATATATATATATATATATATATATATATATATATATATATATATATATATATATATATATATATATATATATATATATATATAAAAGCAAATGCTTGGCTTAGGCCTGTGAAGTTGAGCCAGGATGTCTGGGGCTTAATGGTGTGCAAATGAATGTCTAGCCCTTTTTCTCTCTGTCTATAGCCACATGCCATAATCCCGTATGGGGTTGGCATTTGTCTTTGAGTTAATTTTTTTAAGGGGAGCGGCACTAACCGTCTGCCAGCCCACTTCTTGACACGCAGGAAACACGTTTATTTTGGTTATATGGTTACCACCCAGCACTGTACATGGATTCCTGGATAACAGGGAACTATTAGACCTGTCACCTAATGTACAATAACCTGAAAAGGAAAGAAAGCAATGAAAAGCGATAGGAGAGATGGAAAAAAAAAGGAAGAGAGGAGGAAAGATAGAAAATGAATGAAAAAGGTGACGAAGGAAGTGGGCAGCAGTACAGCAAGTGAGTGGATGATGGTCGCCACCTCCTACCACCATGTTTGAGGGTGCAGGTGGGAAATTTGCATCACTGTAGACGATACAAGTGGCCTTTCAGGTCACAGGTAGAGTTTTGCATTACTGTAAAACATACAAGTGTTCTCAAGAATGCAGGCGGGTGTGGGTGGGTTTTCCACCACTGCAATTCATACAACTAGACCAACTAGATGCAGGCAAGGTAGATAAGGGAACTCCAATAGGCTACGGTGATCCACAAGTCTTGCTCACAACTTCCGGCGCCAGCAAGACCTTACTGTGAACACAACTTCAGAAGCCCCCCCTAAGATGAACAAAATCATGTGATAAAGATGATATTGGTATAATAGTAAAAAGATATAAAAAGGCAAAGACTAAGTTAAGATAAAAAAAAAAAAAAACAGGGCGGGGTAATAACGAACCGTAAGTGTGCCAGCGAATTAGTATAGATGAAAAGTGTAAAGCAGTGTATGACTAAACATCACACAACTGGACATGGTAAGGTTTAGGTGGAGACAGTAAGTATGGAAAAAAAAGGATAACAAGGAAGAGGGTTCACTTTTTTTTTTTTTTTTTTTTTACGTGTACGACTCTGGGCAAAGGCTTCAGGGCCTATTTCTTCGGGGCAGTGACCTATCCCAAGGCCCAGTAGTCCTCCTACATCTCCACATGTCACCACTTCGGCGCTAACACCCACCATTCATATTGAATACATGCTAGGGCTGTCTCATACAGGACGGTGTATTGGTATTAGCGGGGGTATTTTTATTACATGCCGGCTGGTCATCTGGTAGATCAGGAAAGTCTGCTTTAGGAAATTCATATCCTTAAACTGTTCCCTGCCCCAGCCGGGATTCAATCCTGGGTCCATTAGGACTGCAAGCCGCCTCTCTACCGAAAAGAGATGGCGTCCATGCGGATCCTCTTCTCACGTACTAGCAGAGACAATAATAGTGCAAGAAAATCCTAAGCAGTAGCCAGTGCTGCCTCATCACCATCATGTAATGTGAGATATGCACTTGTGGGGAGAGTGACCCGTGTGTGGAGGAAGTTCCATATCATGTCCTGCGTTGGGCTGTCTACCTCAAAGTCTTCATGAAGCAAGCCCTTCACTCACTGTCCATTACCACACGAATAGTCCAGGAATTCTTTATCCATGCAGGGGATGCGAGTGAAAGCAAGGAGCACAGGTGAGAATGGGTGAGCACAAGCACCAGCAAGAAGGCCCCAGAGGAGGGCGGGCCGAGGCAGTTTAGTAAATCAACCTTCTCCTGGTGGAGTTGGTCCTTCTTGCTCACTCCAAGCTTTACTCCTAGGCTGTCACTTTTTTATCGAAATCTACAAATCCATTGTAGAGGAAGAGGTCAGAGTTGGGGCGATGAGTGTAATGTGCGGTGAACTGTTTCCCAGCCTTAAAGTCTCTCTGGGCCAAACACACACTCAGCTGCTTTTTACAGTTGTAATCTGTTGAGTATGTACCTTGCTGGTGATTACACACTTCACAGGCAGGTATAAGTACCATCTGTCCACTACTAGTGTCTTCACTGCAACCAACTGGGATGCAGTATTGTCGTGTCATCACAGTAGGTACTGCCTATTTATATGCATCAGAAGTACTATAGTCCCTAACTGGCCAGCTCTTGGCTTCGCAGGTGCAATGTGGATATAGAAGTACTGGCAGGCAGTATTTTGAAACAGCTTTACTGCCTGCTCTGAGCCACTCTGACTATTGGTTAACCCACTTCCCCAGCACACATTGCCCATGTGTTGCACGATGGATTCCCCCTTCATGAAAGAACTTAGATAAGACTGCTTGGCAATCTTCAGTAAGCATGGCCTCAAGTGGAACAGCCAGCACCTCCTTTCCTTAATTCAGGTCTGCAGTCACACGCATGCCCAGGCCCTGTTCAACAAAGTCACCAATCTTGACACCCAACATGATGTTCTAACTGGAAAAGGTCAGCCGGCTCCAAACGAGAGTATTTGGAAAGCTGGATGTTTTTCTCAAGTTTACGCCCTTTCTCAAAGAGTTGATACCTTTCCAAGTACTCTATCCATTCCTGGCCTGGAGTGAAGGCAGCCACAGTACCTGGTAGCTTGGTACGACAAGAAGCTGTATATTCTACGACATCTCCACTTTAACATTCCACTTCACTGTTCATATATTTCATCCTGTTCATTCATACCACTTTTTGCTATGCATAATGTTAAGAAATTCTGTCTTTCCTGCTTTTTCTTCCCTCATGCTACCTCATCCCAGCCTTAGGTGGGAAAAAAGGTTAGGATGATGACATTAATAGTTCTTCCAGTTCTGTATTTTACTTTGTTTTCTGGACTCTTGCTCACCCCATCCTTAGGTGGAGGCAAATGAGGTTCTTATTCGAAAGATCGTTCATTAGAGTTTCAGTAATACCTGCAAGGCTGACTTAACAGATTGCCCAATTTGTAACACCAACTGTATGGAAAATTTTTGCATTTTAGCATACATCTCTGACTTATAACAAGAACAATACAATACTTCATTAGGTTAACACTTGGGAGTTTTTTCAAACAAGAGAGATCCACGCAGTCATACTAATTTGCACAGTAAATCTTCAAAAACCCTTTCCCATCGCCAGGTGATCTCTGTAATCCACCATACAGGTGATATTGCAGAGGATGTTGTATTGTTGTGTTGTGCTGTGGACGTCAATACAGTGTGTTTGTGGATATGAATGTCAATAATCTTTTTAACAAATGTTGACCAACCCCCCTTCCCAAGTGATCTCCATGGACCTCAAGATAGGTGGCATGATGTGTTGTGCTGCTCTTGTCAGTACAGTATAATTATGGATACAAGAGCCTGTGAAGTTTAACCGTGTGTTAATTAAAACCATTTCCTCAGGTAATATGTGTGGACCCCAACACTGGTGATATCTTGCGTAAGGTGGCGATGCCGGTGTCGCAGGTGACGTCAGTGTGCTGGGGTGGGGAGGATTACGCCACTCTATACGTCACCACAGGCACGCTGGGGCTGACCCCTGACCAGATGGCTGCCTCACCCAAAGCTGGAGCAACCTTTGCCATCACTGGCCTGGGTACGCATGGATTCCCACCAAACGGATTTAAAGCTAACTTGGACAAGCTGAAGAAACTTATGGATGGTGGAGTGAATGGATGCAAATAAACTGGACAATGAATTAAATGGATGGTTGGCAATAACACAGAAGATATCTGGACAAGATGAAGAAACATTATGAATGGTGGACAAAAGCAAAGTATCTCACATGGACAGGCTGAAGGAACATATTGATCTGGGACTCCTAACCGGTGGGTACTTACCTTCAAAGGGATAATATGCCAACTTCAGAGGAATAATGAGGATCTTTGGTAAAAATGTGTACCAAGAGAGAAACTGAAACAGAATTTTCCGGTAGGCCCTACAAAATATTTTTGAAATAATCAAACAGTGCCACCAGACGTGTAATATCCATTATAAAAGGTTATGACTTTGCAGACAATACTTCATATTGCAATTAAGATGCCATCAGGAACTAAACAAATTCAATTGGTGATATTCCGGTAGGTTTGCGATGATAGCCGTCCTTAGTTCAGTACGGCAAGAAGAGCATGATCACCTGAAAATCAACATTAACGTTTATTAGAGAAGGAGACGAACGGAATGAAGTACTTGTACTTGATGTGATAAATATTGTAAGTAAATTCTTGCAAATGTATCAAACACAAATTAGTATCCATTGGTAAAAAGACATTCAAACTCGTATATTTAGACCGGTGGCAATTTTTGCACAATAGGAGAAAAAATTTTATCATGAACCATATAAGCAAAAAAAAAAAAAAAAAAAAAAAAAAAGGTGAGATATCACAAAATATATACTTGCCAACAGAAACAGACTCAGAGAGGCAATTTATTACCAGAGTGCAGTTTTAGAACTAAACTAATAATTTTTATCATGTGTCAGTTATTACATTAAATAATTAAAGGCTTTCCATACCTGAATAAAATTACGTAAAACTAAACATTTAATCTAAGACATAATCAAAACTATGTTATTAAAGATTTAAGTGGAAAACAAATGTTTTTCTTTGGTCTCCGATGCATTTTATCATATATATATATATATATATATATATATATATATATATATATATATATATATATATATATATATATATATATTAATAACAGAACGGAGGAAGGAAAAACAAATGGGGAAAAAAAAAAATCCATACACCAGATTACTGGTGTCCTCTGTTCATAAAATATCTGTAACAGTTAGACTTGAACAGTTGTAGGTTGAAATTTGGAGGAAAACAACTCTGGGGAAGCGAGTTCCAGAGAGATGCAGTTCGGGGAATGAAAGAATTCTGATAGGCAGAAGTTCTGCAATATGGTTGAGTGACATTCCAGTCATGAGTGCTACCAGATGCCCGTGTAGCACGAGGGAAGGCATGGAGAGGTGGCACCATGGACGCTACTTCATCTGAGCATTTGCCAAAAAAATATCTGTAAAATAATGCAAGGGAGGCAACATTCCTTCTTACTTGCAGGGGAGGTAGTTTATATGTAATGGCAGGGTTGTTAATGATTCTAACAGCTTTATTCTGAATTTTGTCTAGTTGTCTCAATGCAACCTCTCCACAAGCATTCCACAAGGGTGAGCAATATTCAAGCTGAGAGCGCACATGACTCTTATAAATTATAGCTAACTGCTCATCAGCGAAGAAGTTACGGACTCTGTACAATAATCCAAGTTTCTTTGAGGCGGTTTTAGCAAGTGATCTGACATGAGAGGTCCAACTGAGGGCACTGTTAAGTGAGACACCAAGAATTTCAATACTTTTGGAGATGGGAATATTAGTAGCACTGAAGGTAATGTACGAATCTGGTAATATCTGTCTATTAGTAAACTGTATATATTTAGTTTTAGTAGCATTAAAAGAGACAAGGTTGTTTTGTCCCCATTCACTGATTGTAGATAGATCTTGATTTATGGAGATGGCTGTACTGAGTTGAGAGGTAGAGATATTAGACTTTGTAAATGGATGTCTGAGTGTGAATGAACTATGTAGTGTTGAGTCATCTGCATATGAGTGAATGGGATTGTGAGTGACAGATAAGAGATCATTAATATGAACCAGAAATAGGGTTGGCGCCAGAACTGATCCCTGCGGCACGCCGGAGTTAATTGAGCGGAAATTCGAATATACATCATCTACTTTTACTCTTATTTTCCTGTCACTAAGATAAGAAGATATCAAAGGAACAAAAGACGTTAGTCCATAGCAAGGTAGTTTGGACAGCAGGGAACGGTGCCATACTCTGTCTAGAGCTTTAGAGATATCAAGAGCTACTGCATGAGTTTCTCCAAAAAGATCAATTGATTGATGGATGGTATGAGTTAAGAGATTGAGTATGTCAATGGTGGATCTTTCGTGACGAAAATCGTATTGTCTATCACTAATTAAGTTGTTGGATTCAAGATGTTTAACAATATGCTTGTTAATTAAAGTTTCAAATACCTTACCAAGAGAAGATGTGACAGCTATGGGTCTGTAACTGGAGGGGTCAGACGAACTTCCTTTCTTCGGAACTGGGTGGATATTGGCTTCTTTCCATGAATTTGGGAATAAAGAAGTACGTATGCATAGTCTGAATAATTTAGCTAGGACAGAGACAAGTTCAGGGGAACACTTTTTCAAAACAATTGGCGGAATTCCATCTGGGCCTGGAGCTTTGTTGGTAGGTAAATTGTCTATGATGGATTTTACGAATCTTGTCTGTATTTTAAGTGAGGCAATTTCGGGAGAATCGAGTTCCAGTACTGAGACATTCTGGCTGGTATCATCTATGGTAGAGTTTCTTGCAAAGGTACTAGCAAAGATATCTGCTTTCCCACGTGGATCACTTGTAATATTGCCATCTGAAGATTTTAGTGGGGGAATGGAAGATGACTTGTTAAAGTTATTAGTGAAAGAATTAAGAGTTGACCAGAATATGCTATTGTCATTAAGGTTGTTAAGTAGTTTTGATGCTTGCTTTTGAAGAAAGTTTGATTTAGATAGATTTAATACAGCTTTTGCATGATTTCTAGCAATTTTAAATTGGGAGAGTGATTCAGATGTTTTTTATTTTAAGTTTGAGTTATATGCTAATGACTTTTGGGCTGTTGCTCTGGCACAATTGCCATCAAACCATTTTGGAGAATTTGATCTTTTAGTGAATTGTTGACTTGGTATGAATAAATCCATACCAGCTAGTATTAAGTCGCAAATGTGGGACTGGGTGGAATTGGCATCACTAGAGAAGAAAGACTGCCATGGAACATCAGCAAGATAATTTATATATATATATATATATATATATATATAATATATATATATATATATATATATATATATATATATATATATATATATATATATATAATATACAGAGAGACAGTGGGATAGATAGATAGATAGATATAGATATGTATATACTCTCTCTCTCTCTCTCTCTCTCTCTCTCTCTCTATATATATATATATATATATATATATATATATATATATATATATATATATATATATATATATATATATCATCAGCCATAACTTCTCCACTGCTGAACAAAGGCCTCCCCCAACCTTTTCCACGAATTCTTTGCCTGAGCGAATCTTTGCCACGCTTTCCCTGCAAATATCTCTACCTCATCTCTCCATCTCCTGTCTGGCCTTTTTCTGCTACGCTTATAATCTCTTGGTATCCAGTCAGTCAGCCTCTTGCTCCATCGATTATCCCATATTCTTGCTATATGGTCTGCCCACCTCCACTTCTGTTCTTTTATAACTCCTATAATATCTTTGACTTTAGTCTGCTCTCTCACCCAAGTTGTTCATTTCCTGTCTCTTAATGATATTCCCAACATTGATCTTTCCATTGCTCCCTGAGAACGGATTAATTTATTTTCCAATGATTTTGTCAGTTTCCAGGTCTCACAACCATACGTCATAGCTGGAATTATACATTCGTTATATACTTTTCGTTTCAAACAAACTGGCAAGAAACTTTTCATAATGTCTCTATGTTTACCGCAAGCTTTCTATCCAATTGTAATGTGTCTTTTTATTTCGCTATCTTTCGTTAATGTAAGTATTTGTCCCAAGTAGTTGTACTTCTGAACTTCTTCAGGTATTTCATCGCTTATTCTGATAACGCTTTTTGATGTACGTGGATTAAAAATTACTTTAGTTTTACTCCGGTTTATCTTTAGTCCTACTTTGAGACCTTGTCTGTTCAGGTCATTTAACATTTCTTGCAATGTCGCTCCTGTTTCTGAGATTAGGACAGTGTCATATGCAAATCTTAAATGGTTTAGTTTTTCTCCATCTATGTTTATTCCTTTGTTCTTCCAGTCTAACTTTCTGAAAATACTTTCTAGGCATGGTGTACATAATGCTGGTGAAATTGTATCTCCCTGACGCACGCCCTTCTAAATCTTAATTTTTTTCCGAGTCTTTATGTAATTTAAGTGTACCAGTTCCCTCTTTATATGTTTTCGAGCAGTTTTACAATGTTCTCATTTACTGCTTGTTCTCGCAATGAATTTATAATTGCTATGTGCTCCACTGAGTCAAAAGCCTCTTCATAATCAGCAAAACCTAAGCACGGCGGTTTATTATATTCTGTAATTTTCTCAATTAGCTGATTCATTGTATGTAGATGATCAATAGTCGAATACCCACTTCGGAATCCTGCCTGTTCACGAGGTTAGTTTTCTTCCAAATTTGTTGTTATTCTCTTCCATAGGAGTTTAGTGAAGAGTTTCCAAATGACTGATAATAAGCTAATGGGTCGATAGTCACTAAGGCCTTTTGAATCGCCCTTTTTTTTTTTTTTTTTTTTTTAAGTAAAATAGCCATTGCATTACACTATGTTTTGGGAATTTTATTCTGTTTTATACATTGAGCAAGTAAATGGGCAAGCCTGTTTTATTCCTCCACGCCTTCATCCAGCAGTAAATCTGCTACTATTCCCTTTTTTTCCTGGAGCCTTCCCTCTTTTCATATTTTTCAGAGAAATGTTCACTTAGTCTTATCTTTCCTGACGTATTTCACGTGTGTGTGTGTATAAATATATATATATATATATATATATATATATATATATATATATATATATATATATATATATATGCTACTATTCCATTTTTTTCCTGGAGCCTTCCATTTGTAACTTGCAATACTTTGGTGATAGAAACTCCATGTACAAACAGCTAGATAAGGAGTTTATTATGAGCTCACAACAAAATAGTCTGCCCATCTTGGCTGTCTGCTATGAACTGACGCAATAACGCCTTCGCCCAGGCTTGGGCTCTGGGAAAGCGTGCTAGGTCAGCAAGTTTAGTGGGGGCATGTATGCACTGGGGGGGGACATATATACATTGGGGGTAGACATATTGTGGAGGGGGTACACTACTCCCCTGGGTAGCTGAGATGGTGTCTCCTGACACCAGGAGTGATATGGTGTTTGATTATATTACTAAGGCAAGGTCGGGGAGGTTTGTACAAGGGATAAGTATGATACAGGGGCAGTAGGGGAGACATGGCTATGTTGAGGGGAGGGAATTAGAAGGATATATACAGATAAGATATACAAGGATTAATAGGGATGCGTCCAGTAAGGGTCGAAGGTATACATAGATATAATGGGGATTATACAATAATAGTTTGATACATGAGAAACAAGGAGTAGATATGAGAGTTCTGTTGTTGTTTTTCGTTCATTGTTTTTTTTTTTTGTATTTTCTGGAGGATACACTGTCACTCAGTAATGCATTAAAGAAATACCATCATTTTCTAGTAGGCAGAGTTCTGTTCACAGTTTGGGTAATTGTCAGATGGCATTGGTAGTCACTGAATGTGAGGGCACTAAGTACGGGGAGTTTCTACGTCGTGTGTAGGGCGTACTATGCCTGTAGCGACTCTGATTTCCTGGAGTCGATGTTCCATTCTTCTGACACAACAATGCACTGCATGTATGATGAGTAGAAAACCTATGAAAGCGATAACCACAGGGGGAAACACAACTGTTGGATGAACCCATGAATGGCTGAAAGCCAGAGAAAATTGATCCATAATGAAATCACTGTCATTGAGGAATGTTAGCATGCGCAAGTTAGGGGAGGTGATATTAATGTTGGCAGATGGTAGGGTGGAAGGCATGTCGATTGGTTGAAAGATGTCATAGGAGTGTTTACGGACAGCTTGGTGATAGCAAGTGGCGTAAGTGATGACTGACTCTGATTTGACGGTACAATAGTCTGGTGCTTTGTAGAGACCACTAGTGGGGACGGGATCGAACCGAAGAACCAGGACACATGATTATGACAGAGATGGGAACAGCAAAGAAGAAGTACTGGACATGGTTGAGGTGAGCATGGTGGACCGGGAGGTCAGGAGCTGGGACAAAAGAACAGGCCGAGTAGATGGAATGGTTGCGAACTAAAGCAGACTCACAGGGTGTAGCACTGCTAAGGAAGATAGCGAAAAGGTGGGCAGCTCAGAGACGAGAGGTCGGAGTAAGGGAGGAACATTTCTGGAGGTCTGTGGAAGAAAGGAAGGCAACTGAAAGATGATATTGGGAGAGGAGGAAATATTATGAAGGAACAGATACTTGTAACAAGGAGTTGTTGAGGCGGAAAGGGAAGGGAATGATGTGGAAAAGGTTAAAGGTTATGGCAGAACGGAGAGGAATATGGACGACGACGTATGTGGTGAGAAGAGTGGCTTCGAGAACAGGATAATAATATTCGAGGGAGGAGTAGGGGAGGACCGGGGATAGACCGAAGTTGGAGTAAGCCCATTCCAGGACAGAACAGAGAGCTGAGACAGGTACTAAGTCAGCAGTGACACGTCCATTTATAGCATCGACCAGGATACGAACCAAGGCAGAGACTTGAGACAGGAGAGTCAATGGCCAGTTGGAGATTATCCATGTTGAGTTTGAGGTAGAAGAACTGAGAGATAACGTTGAGATCTGAAAGATGGCGTTGTAAGATATCGGTGAAGTTGTTTAGAGTGGACGTGACTTCATTTAGGTGGGTTGTAAGCTTCTGTAACATAGTGTGTTGGATTTTAATGACTCGGCGTTGGGATTCTAGAGCTGAAGCTAAATGAGTGAGATCAAATTTGAAGCCAGAAATGTCACGGGCTGTAGCAACGCCAAACAAGCCACTCAGAATCTCACCGCCGAAGTCAAAGAGACCTCGTTTCACACGAGAATGACCAACGGGTGTCTGAATGGAAAATGTGTCTTTGAGCTCAGTGAATCTGTTATTTATGTATTGCAATTGCCAGGAGAGTGGTAGGAAAAGGTTATAGAGATACTCATTTGGGTTGTGTGTCCCCATGATGGCCGTGAGATGGTTCCTGATTCCGTGGAGCTGGTGCGCGTAGGCAGGTAGGGCAATGGCTACGTCAGCCAGGGACACAAGATCATAGCACAAGGAGGCTATTTCTTCGATAAGAATTACCTCGCCTCCCGAGCCGACCAAGGCCCCGGGACTTACTCCACCATCGTCCTGACCTGACCCAGACCCCAGGAGGGTCAGCACTGCCAGCAGGGAGATCGCTAACGTCGTACCTAGAAAATCAGGGTAGAGTTAACCCTTTAACCGCGAGTATTGTTTTGGTCTGACTGTCCTCTCCCGCGGGGGTTTCAGCCAAATGTAAACAAACCTTTAAACCTTAATAACTCTGCACAGAACAAAGCTAGAGAAAAAAAATAAGGTACCATTAGAAAGTACTAACCTTCAGCTTTCCATTGATGTAGGTTTCATGACTTTGTTGACTTTCACAGGACGGGCAGTGCCGTTAGAAGTGAGGGGTGTAAAATCACTATTTTTCGCTCACACACCATTACCTTCGCTCATACACCATTACCAAATGCCAACCTCATTCTGATAATAATACTATAAACATATATGAGCACTGCACATACGATAAACACTCACTCTGTGTTCACTGAGGCAGGTTAAAGGCACTGTAATTACCCGCACTTCACTGCCACATCAGCGGTGTTGTAATCACTATTTTTCGCTCACACACCATTACTAAATACCAACCTCATTCTGATAATAATACTATAAACATATATGAACACTGCACATACGATAAATGCCCACTCTGTGTTCACTGAGGCAGGTAAAAGGCACTGTAATTGCCCGCACTTCACTGCCATATCAGCGGTGTTGTAATCACTATTTTTCGCTCACACACCATTACCAAATGCCAACCTCATTCTGATAATAATACTATAAACATACATGAACACTGCACATACGATAAACACCCACTCTGTGTTCACTAAGGCAGGTAAAAGGCACTGTAATTGCCTGCACTTCACTATCACATCAGCAGTGTTGTCACTCACACAGCTGGACAGATACTGATGCGTGTTTGGTCCGGGGTGGGGTGGGGGACCCAGGGGGTGGGAGGTGGGGCCCCAGGGGGGGGAAGAGGGAGGTGGGGGTCGGCTGGAGTGAAAGAACTTAATAGCTACTCTCCCTTGAAACAATTGGCGCACGGAAAAAACGCGGGGTATTCAAAATATTCACAAACATTCGAGAATGACACCCGCGGTTTGGTCCAGTTTTTGCAACGTCATTCTGGAATGACACCCGCGGTTAAAGGGTTAATGGGGGAGGTCTTGACGAGGTTGATGGGCAGAGCACAGTTTGGACCGATATTGATTGCTTGATGAATGAGCAGGTGGAGGTGGAGATGAAGGAGACTGAGGGATAGGTGGAGACAAAGTAAACTGAGGGATGTGTGGAGGGGTGGAGACAAAGTAAACTGAGGGATGTGTGGAGGGGTGGAGACAAAGTAAACTGAGGGATGTGTGGAGGGGAAGAGGGGGCAGGAGGTTGTGTAAGTGACTCTTCCAACACGAGGCCACAGGGTGCTCGCTTTAAGTCATCGACGTGGACCCATCTGGTGTCTTTAGTGGACAGGTCCTGAAGGTGAAATTTGTTGCCTTTTTGAGTGAGGATGCGGTGGGGCCCTGTAAATTTGTCATCCAACTTAGAGGAACGCGTATGGGAATGAGCAAAGACAAGATCGCCTACAGTGATAGTGATAGGAGAGGCGGATTTATGTTGGCGCTGCAGCATGTCCTCCTGAGAGGAAGCCAAAGTGGATTGGACATACTGGTGGATTGTCTGGAAGTTGGCCAATTTTAGTTTAACATAATCATCCAGGTTGTAGATGGGTTCTGGCTTTGAGGATAAGAGAGAGTATGGGAGGTCCTTGTCAAAACCAAAGAGGACGAAGAAGGGAGATTCAGCAATGGATGCATTGATGGAGCTATTGATTGAGGATGCCACTTTTGGAATCCAGTCATCCCAGGACGAACTATGGGAGCTTAGATGTCTAAGGCACTCTAAGATTTTTCGGTTGTGGCGTTCTACAAGGCCATTGGAAGCCGGATGGTTAGGCACGACATTGCACTTACTGATATGAAAGCGGCGACAGATCTCATCTAGGCTATTGTTGAACTCCGTACTGTTGTCAGTAAGAATGGTATGAGGGGTACTGGATGGGCAAATTACATGATCTACAAAGGCACGTGCAATGCTCTTCGCGGTCTTGTCGGAGAGAGGTACGAGGACACAGTAGCGGGAGAAGTGGTCGACTGCTACGAACAAGTACTCAGCGCTGGATTCTGTGAGAGGTAGTTTTAAGAGATCGATTGAGACAGTTTCCCATGGTCATGACGGGATTGGGTATTGTAAGTGAGGTGCTGGTAAGCCGGTTGATCCTTTGTGGCGGTGGCAGGAGAGGCAAGAGTCATAGTGGGCATTGATATCGCAGCGCATGGTTGGCCAATAGTATTTGAGAAGTGCTTGGCACAAGCATCGGTCTTTACCTGGATGGGAAGCTTGAGGAGTATTATGAACAATGTGAAGAACCTTTGGTATCAGGGCAGTGGGGACAACAAGTTGGCATACTTCGCGATTGGGCATATCTTTGCCTGTTAGTACTGTTTTCCTGTACAAGAGATCATCATCTAGCATGAACTCATCTAGTGATACTGGCAGAGTAGGTAAGATCGAGGCATCGCCAGAGTCTAGGAAATAAATGACTTTGGACCATTTGGGGTCTTGGCGCTGAAAGTTTCGAACAACTTCTGACGTTAGTGTAGTGTTTTCAGTTACTTTGGGCTGCAGTGATGTTATAGCTGCTGCTAAGTGACGTGAGAGTGCGTCTGTGACTACATTCAACTTGCCTGGTACATATTGAAAAGTGGGATTAAAGTCCTGGATGATGACAGACCATCTAGCTAGCCTACCTGTTAGGTTGCGATTCTCGAACAAATCACATAGTGGAAGGTGGTCTGTTCGGATATGCACTGGATAACCATAGACTATATCTCTGAAATGTTTCAAAGACCAGACTACCGCTAGTGCTTCAAGATCTGTGACACTGTAGTTACGTTCAGCGGTTGTAAGGGTGCGACTAGCATATGCTATTACGCGCTTCCTTGATGCTTCATCGAGTTGCATCAAAACGGCACCAAGTCCAGTGCCTGAGGCGTCTGTGCGGAGAAGGAAGGGTGTGGTATAATCAGGGAATGCTAGAACAGAGGCATTTACAAGAGCTGTCTTTAGCTTTTGGAAAGCCTGTGACTGGTCGTTAGTCCAAACAAAGGGCACATTCTGCTTGAGTAAGTAGGTTAGAGGAGCGGCGATCTTTGCGTAGCCTTGTATGAATCTATGATAATAGCCACTGAGGCCCAGGAAACTTCGTACAGCTTCGGTAGTGGTAGGTTCTGGGAAGTTAATAATCGCCTTAGATTTATCCTCATTAGTATGAATGCCTTGTGCATCTACGACATGACCTAGGAATTTGATTTTCTTTCGCAGGAAGTCACATTTACCGAGATTGATTTTCAGGCCTGCGAGCTGGAGGCGTTCAAAGACTTGCCTGAGCTTGGTGAAATGGTCAGGGATGGATTTACTCACAACAATGATATCATCTAGGTAAGCAAAAAGAGAGTGTCCCATCATACCACTGAAGACTGAATGGATAAGTCGCATGAACATGGAAGGAGCATTTCTCAGACCGAAAGGGAGTCTCTTAAACTGAAAATGTCCGGAAGGGGTGCTAAAGGCTGTAACTGGGCGAGAGGATTCTTCCATTTCGACCTGCCAGTACCTGCTGAGGAGGTCTAAAGATGAAAAGACTATGTTGTGTTCACCAAGGGATTCTAGCAAATCAATGAGGACGGGTAACGGGAAACGGTCTGGAACGGTGACAGAATTGACCTTACGATAGTCGACTACTGGTCTAAAGTTGCCGTCCTTCTTTGGTAGTAAGAAAAGTGGGCTATTCCATGGACTGACGGAGGGCTCAATAATGTCCTGGTCTAACATGTTCTGTACCATTTGATCTGTCTGCTTTCTCTGGCTGTGAGGAAATCAATATGCTGGTATGTAAATCGGCTGAGTTCCTGGTAGTAGTTCAATCGTATGTTTGACAAGGTCTGTTCTACCCATTGGTTCACCGGGTAAGGCAACCACATTTCTGTACGAGGTCAGAAGGTCGAGGAGTTGAGGCGTATTTTCTGGGAAATCCGTGCAAGTGAGATGTGAGAGCATATCGGGTGAATATGTCGGCGCAGATCCTGTAGAGTTAATAGTACATACACCGATTGGTGTACTATCATCAGTCTGAATAGTAGGAATTGAGGAATCCTGGCACACCTTTACGGCCGCTGGGTATACTAGGAAGTCTCCAATCTTTACACCACTTTTAAGTTTTAGTGAAGCATTTGTGACATTGAGCAAGTACAGGTAGCATAAACTGTCCTCTAAGACTGTACACCACGCTGACTCATAAGTCAAGCCATTCACACAACACGTCTCAGCTAGTGTTAGTACATCCACTCCTTCTTTCGCACCGGCAACACAAACAGAGACTTTGGTGAACTCATGTGGTAACAAAATTGTGCACGTATTCGTTACTGCACGTTTCGTCTCCGCGTGTTGGAGAAGATCATGCACACTGTGTGTGGTAGGTAACTGAGACATGTCTGAGTCAGCGATAGTGTTGTCGGGAGAGGAGGTAAGAGCCATTTCCGAAGGCTGAGAGGATGTAGCAGTGGAGATTGAGGAATTTATGTCCTTGCTCACAGTCAGTAAAGGAATGATCTCTGTATTCTCAGATGATGATAGTGGTGGTTTGGGCTGGGCTGGACTGTTTGGTAGTGATAGGGACAGAGGTAATTGAAGGACTGATTTGATCATAAGAACTGGACGGGGACATTCCATACTGTAAACCGGGAATCCAGAAAGGTCTATACTACCACAGGCAGGTAATAATGCAATGGAGTGTTGTGCCATGGTGGAGAAAACAATAAGGGCATCTGCGGGATACTGCAAGTCATTAGTGACATGAAATTCAATTGGGATTGGGGCAAATCTCCGTGTAGTTTGACTTCAAGGGTGACTCTTCCCTTAACCTTAAACTCTGAGCCTTTGACACCACATAGGCAAATGTCTGGTGGTTCTAGGAAACTGACGTGGTTGTGATGTAGTTGAAGAAGATGTAAGGAATTGTCAGAGATCAGATTTACTATAGATCCTGTGTCCAAGAAGAATGACGTTGGTATGTCATGACTGCTTCCGAGAATGACTAAACCCGAGGATGTTATGGGACCTACATGGCGGATGGGGAGTTGGGTATCTGGTTCTACGTGATATTGGTCCAATACGGATGCGGCGCTTCCCCCGACTGTTGGTGGTTGAGGTAACAACATTCCTCAGTGGTGTGAGTCGTGCTTGACTTGTGGTATTTGCAGTGTGGACGACGTGAGTGGGAAGGCATACGCTGTCTGGTTTGGGATTGAGGACGTCTGTATGTACAGTCGCAGCTGGATGCTCGATGTCCAGGATGACCACAGTGCCAGCAAAGAATCAAAGATTATCTGTTCCGTCGGGCGCTAGATTGATCACGACCTGCGCTAGGAGAACGATGCGTGGCAGGTCTGCCACGTGTGGTGGGATGGGAGCGAGATTGGTCTGGGGTAGTGGAGGTGTGACAGACTGAGGAGGCCAAGGGTTGGGTGGCGTCCTGAAGCGTGTAGTTCGAACCGGTTCTTTCATGAATGGCTTTAGTGACCTGAATAATTTTATCTCCTGGATAGAAACCGATTTCCAAGGCTAGCTCTCGCTGTTTAGGAGTAAGCCAGTGAAGGAATCTCAGGTAACCAATTGAGTCAGCAAAGTTGGTGAGTGAAAGCATTGGAACGCCATTATTGTCTTCTAACCATTTCGTGCCTACCAGTAACTGGAGCATCTCGCTACTAGTTGCTTTCATGGCGGTGGCAGCTTCGTGGAGCTTGGCATGTTGCACTGGGACCCTCAAGTCCTCATCTAGTTGGTTTAGGAGATTAATGAATCCCATGAGAGACATGGTATTTGAATGCTGGCAACAAAGGCTGATGAGTTCCATACGAAAATCAGCAAAGGTATCAATGTTATCGAAATGTCCTGCACGGATCACGGATCCGATGTCCGATTTGCCATGGTGCAAGCAACCCATGAGATAGGCTACTTTGAGCGATTCATTGGTGATCTGCCTATTGTGGATGTCTGTGTCGACTTCTCTGAGGAAATCATAGACAGACCAAGTTGGGTCCTGGCCGGTAAATTTGGGACGATTGGCATCGTCGAGATAGGTAGACTGTGGAGGGTTGGCCATGGCTGGAAGAGCAGAAGGGGCGGTAGGAGAGGAGTGGGAGAGAGAGAGAAGGTAGTGGTAGTGAAGGGCGAGCAAGACGGGGTAAGAAGGGAGGCAGGAGAGTGAACAACAGGGGACGGAGTAGAGGAAGAAAAAAAGGGTGGAGAGGGAGGGGTAGAGGAGGAGGTATCTGGATTTACGAGTGGAGGGTGGGTAGGAAGTGGGTCTGCGGGAAGTGAAACGGAAGTGTCAGATACAGGGCGGTGGTATTGCCACTTCGTAAATGAGTGATCATGTTAGAGTCGGCAGACGGTGTATGATCAGGTGATGTTTCCGGGTGGAGAGGGCTGACTGTAAGCGGTTGACCTGGAAAGTATGACATTTAATGCGGCAATGGAAGATGAAATGAAGGCTGAAGATGGATATGTAGGTGGAAATGTATAATATAACAATGAGAGAATGGAATACACGAGTAGGTGTGAAAATGAATGAAGGTGCAGGGATGGATGGTTTAAATAAAAGGCGAAGGATGAGATGGATTATAAATAACGTAGGTGAAGATGAAAACGGGGTAATGGAAATGAGTTGGAATATTTACAATATCCAATCTGTACAGAAAATCGAGGATAATCTCTATAAAAAGGTAAGGTATACTATAGTTACACAGTAGAGATGGGATTGACGAGATGTATGACGTGCAGGTGTGGCTGGGCATAGCGGGGCTGGGGCGGGGCGGGGCGGGGTGGGGCGGGGCGGGGCGGCGGTGGTGGCTGGGCGGAGAGGAGAGTGGCTGCGATGAGTCACCGGCAGGGAGTGGCGGTCTTAGGAGGCTCACGTAATTCAGACCAGATGTGGCGGCGTCGGGGCCGGTGGTGGGTTGTGAGGGCAGATGTTGGTTCAATGCAGGTGTAGAGCTGTTGAATTGCAAATGCAGAGAATGGCGGTGGGCAGACAGTGGGCAGACAGTGATAAGTGGCACCGTGG
Source organism: Coenobita brevimanus (assembly GCF_032717465.1). Classification (NCBI taxonomy): domain Eukaryota; kingdom Metazoa; phylum Arthropoda; class Malacostraca; order Decapoda; family Coenobitidae; genus Coenobita; species Coenobita brevimanus. Next base: position 11,831,703 of record NC_136961.1, read on the forward strand.
GGGCAGGAGCTATGATGAGTTCGGAACAGGTGCCGGGAACAGGAGCAACAGGTGCGTAGGACGGCGATGGTGACACTCGCGGGCAGGAACAAGGTGTGTGGGTGGGGTTGTTTGAGAGGTGAGCACTGATGAGAAAAATTGGACACCCAGAAAGCACAGCCGGTTTGTACACCACTAGAGGCACTGAGGAGGGGTGAGGTTGGGAGATGCGAGACATCGTGTATCTGTTGGTGTCACTAAAAATTGTAGGAGGTGGTCAGAATCTGATGGTTCGAAACACCGCTGCTACCAAATGTAACTTGCAATACTTTGGTGATAGAAACTCCGTGTACAAACAGCTAGATAAGGAGTTTATTACGAGCTCACAACAAAATAGTCTGCTCGTCTTGGCTGTCTGCTATGAACTGACGCAATAACGCCTTCGCCCAGGCTTGGGCTCTGGGAAAGCGTGCTAGGTCACCAAGTTTAGTGGGGGCATGTATGCATTGGGGGGGGACATATATACATCGAGGGTAGACATATTGTGGAGGGGGTACACTGTAGACTGTAGCACCAGTCGAGCAGGGCAGTACTCCCGAGGTGGATGGAAAGCTGATGACAGGGAGTGCTGGAGCTCCCGTTTCATCAGCCCTCAGGGCTAGTTCCTGACCATCCCCCTTTGCTGAACTTTTTCAGTGTCTCAGTTACACAGAGAGTAGGCCAGCATGCTCTCCAGTACAAATTTTTCTAACTATCTACACCAAACTACATGCACAGTACACACTACACTTCCTATTCTAAATTCAACAAAAATGGCGTCTTTTAATCAAGCCTCGGAGTCCCCGGGGGGGGGACCATAAATGCCCCCACCGTCCGCCCATCTCCCGGTGACGACTCGAGGTGCCTGGAACAACTGTCTGACTCTCTTCTTCTTCATTTCTGCAACATTCGCGGCCTTTCCTCTAACTTTCGCTCTGTTGAGCACCACCTCTCCAACTCTAAACCTCACCTTCTTTTTCTAACGGAGACTCAGCTGACTGAGGCAACTGACAGCAAACCCTTTTCTGTATCCTCCTACTTTCTCTATACTCATTTCAAAGCCAAAGGTGGCTGTTGTGTATACATACGCAACGACTTATCTTGCTCTCGTGTTCCTGAACTTGATTCTTCTGAATTTTCTACACTCTGGCTTCGGCTTTCCTGTCATTCTCTGACTAAATATATCTGTGCTGTTTACTTATCCCCTAATTCTACTGACTATCAAAAATTCTTCGACTATCTTACTTCTACGATGGAACACATTCTGTCCATTTCTCCTTTCTCTGAAATCTCCATTCTAGGAGATTTCAATGATCACCACCACCTTTGGCTCTCCTCTCCTTTCACGGATCCACCTGGTGAACAAGCCTACATCTTTTCTATCCTTAATGACCTAGAGCAGCTTGTACAGCACCCTACCCATATCCCTGACCGCCTTGAAGAGAGCTCCAACATACTTGACCTCTTCCTCACAACTAATCCTTCTGCTTACTCTGTTAATCTTTTCTCTCCGTTGGGCTCCTCCGATCACAACCTTATTACCTTAACCTGTCCTATCACTCCGGTACGGCCTGTGGACCCTCCAGGGAAACGTCGTCTGTGGCATTTTGGAGCTGTGGACTGGGAGGCCCTCATGCAGCACTTCTTTGATTTTCCCTGGAATGATTATTGCTTCCATGGCCGTGAGCCATCTGAGTGTGCCTTGCGCATTACGAAGGTTATTCTCTCAGGCATGGAAGCATACATTCCTTTCTCATATCCTTTGACTAACGCAAGAAAGCCTTGGTTTAATTACGCTTGTTCTAATGCTGTTCACAACAAGGAGAAGGCCTACAAAAGGCACCGGAGCCAACCCACCCCTGAATCACATCATCTTTACGTTTCTGCCCGGAATCGTGCTAAGTCTGTTCTTCGCTCTACTAAAAATAATTTCATCCATACTAAATGCTCTCAACTCTCCAACTCGAATTCTTCCCGCTTCTTCTGGCACCTTGCCAAAAATCTTTCTAACAACTTTACCTCATCATCCTTCTCTCCTCTTTTCTACTCTGATGGTTCTGTAGCTATTTCTTCTACTGATAAAGCAGATCTCCTTGCACAGACTTTCTCCTCCAATTCCACCTTAGACGATTCCGGTGCTGTTCCTCCATCACTTCCCCCCTCTGACTTCCTCATGGCTGACATTAAACTTTCTTCAGTTGATGTATTTTCTGCCATCACTGGCCTCAATACTAACAAGGCATATGGGCCTGATGGGGTCCCTCCTGTTGTTCTCAAGGACTGTGCTTCTGTGCTTACACCCTGCCTAGGCAAACTCTTTCGCCTTTGTCTGTCAACTTGTACCTTTCCTTCTTGCTGAAAGTTTGCTCTCATTCAGCCAGTCCCAAAGAAGGGTGACCACTCCCAACCCTCCAACTATCGTCCAATTGCTTTAACGTCCTGTATTTCAAAAGTTGTCGAGTCAATTCTTAATAGAAAAATTTTAAGGCATCTTTCCTATCACAATCTTCTTTCCGATCGTCAGTATGGGTTCCATCAGGGACACTCCACTGGCGATCTTCTCACCTACCTTTCAGACTCCTGGTCATCCTCCTTTCGGGACTTTGGCGAAAGCTTTGCCATTGCACTTGACATCTCAAAGGCTTTCGATCGAGTCTGGCATAAATCTTTATTTTCCAAACTGCCCTCCTACAGTTTCTATCCTTCTATCTGTGCCTTCATCGCTAGCTTCCTTTCTGGTCGTTCTATAGCCGCTGTTGTAAACGGCCATCGTTCTTCTACTAGATCTATCAACAGTGGTGTTCCTCATGGCTCTGTCCTATCACCAACTCTTTTCCTTTTATTCATCAATGATCTTCTAAGCTGTACATCTAACCCTATCCACTCATACGCTGATGACTCCACCCTTCACCTTTCCATTCGGTTCCCGCAACGCCCATCTCAACAGTTACTTCAACAAACAAGGGATGAGGCTATGGCACACCTAATGTCTGACCTGGCTCGTATCTCTGACTGGGGTAAAAATAATAGGGTTGTCTTTAATGCATCTAAGACTCAGTTCTTACACCTATCAACCCGACAAAGTCTTCCACAGGTGTACCCACTAATGTTTAATAATATTCAGCTTAATCCTGCATCATCCTTGAACATGCTTGGGGTTTCATTTACTCGGGACTTATCTTGGAAAGATGATATTACTTCTCTTGTAAAATCTGCTTCCAAGAGATTGGGTGTGCTAAGCCGACTCCGCTCTTTCTTTACCCCTGCACAATTGTTGACTCTATACAGGGGTTTTATCCGCCCCTGTGTGGAGTACAACTCTCATGTGTGGAGAGGCTCCCCACATACAGCTCTTCTCAATAGGGTGGAGTCAAAGGCTTTTCGTCTCATTAACTCTCCTCCTCTTACTGACTCCCTTCAACCTCTGTCTCTTCGCCGCACTGTTGCATCTTTATCTCTTTCTATCGCTACTTTAATGGTCACTGCTTCTCTGAACTGTCTGCTTGCATTCCTCCACCTCTACGACGGGCGCGTAGCACCCGTCTGGCAGCAAACTCTCATCCCTTTTCTGTCCAACTCTCTAATGCAAGAGTTAACCGTTACTCCCAGTCTTTCATTTATGCAACAGGTCAACTCTGGAACTGTCTCCCTCTGTCTGTATTTCCTACTGCCTATGATCTCCAGTCTTTCAAACGCAGTGTGTACAGGCATCTCAAAATGATCGGATCTTGAATTTGTCTC